>NC_073398.1:36125754-36140754 GCF_028641065.1 Leucoraja erinaceus | reverse complement strand
CACACACACACACACACACACACACACACACACACACACACACACACACACACACACACACACACACACACACACACACACACACACACACGTACACACACACACACACATACACACACACACACACACACACATACACACACACACACACACACACACACACACACACACACACGTATACACACACACACTCACACACACACACACACACACACACACACACGACGTACACACACACACACACGTACACACACACACACACACACACACACACACACACACACACACACACACACACACACACACCCACACACACACACGTACACACACACACACACACACATACGTACACACACACACACACACACACACACACACATACACACACACACACACGTACACACACACATACACACACACACACACACACACACACACGTACACACATACACACACACACACACACACACACACACACACGTACACACATACACACACACACACACACACACACACACACACACACGTACACACACACACACACACACACACACACACACATACACACACATGTACACTGCAGGTTACGTTCTGTACGTCATGCCCCCGTGGTATTTGGCACAGACGGGGGAGATTTTCTGAGTGATTAACGTACAAACCGTGGCAGGTGGATTGTATTTGCTGATCACCCTGAGACCACAGCTTTCTCCAGCAGCAGTTGCCTTGGTTACATGTTTGCTCACAGGCCCAGTGGGGAAGAGTTAATTCCGAAGACAGACACAGAGTGCTGGAGTAACTCAGCGGGTCAGGCAGCATCTGTGGAGAACATGGATAGGCACTGCTGAAATTAACTGAAGGGTCTTGACCCGAAACATCACCTATCCATGTTCTCCACAGATGCTGCCTGACCCACTGAGTTACTCCAGCACTCTGTGAAACATTACCTATCCACGTTCCGGGCCGAAACCACAAATAGGCAACGTTTCGGGCCGAAACCCGCTGGGTTTCGGTGCGAGCAGTTATCTATGGAGCTCCAAGGATACTGCTGCAACGTTTTTACTCAAAACACTCTCTGAAATAGGCCACGTTCTCCACAGATGCTGCCTGACCCGCTGAGTTACTCCAGCACTCTGTGAAACGTCACCTATCCATGTTCTCCACAGATGCTGCTGCACCCGCTGAGTTACTCCAGCACTCTGTGAAACGTCACCTATCCATGTTCTCCACAGATGCTGCCTGACCCGCTGAGTTACTCCAGCACTCTGTGAAACGTCACCTATCCATGAGATGCTGCCTGACCCACTGAGTTACTCCAGCACTCTGTATCTTTTTTATGCCACATCTAATCTGGTTCTTCATATGATCTCCCGGTGGCTCAGCACTTCGACTCCCTCTCCCATTCCCACACTGACCTCTCTGTCCTGGGCCTCCTCCATGGCCAGAGTGAGGCCCAGCGCAAATTGGAGGAACAGCACCTCATATTTCACTTGGGCAGCTTACACCCCAGCGGTATGAACATTGACTTCTCTAACTTCAGATAGCCCTTGCTTTCCCTCCTCTCTCTCCATCCCCTTCCCAATTCTCCAACTAGTTTGACCGTCCTCCTGATTAAATCTTACTTTGTGTGCCCCTCATTGTCAACTTCCCCTCAGCTAACAACCATCTACTTTTTCCTTGAACTTCATCCCCTTTGATCCCTTGATTTCACACCTTACTCTTTCATATATCTCGTGTTTCTCACTCCCCAGACTCTCAGTCTGAAGAAGGGTCTCAACCCGAAACGTCGCCTGTTCCTTCTCTCCAGAGACACTGCCTGTCCCGCTGAGTTACTCCAGTATTTTGTGTCTACCTTCGATTTAAACCAGCATCTGTCATTCCTTCATAAACATAAGATGAGTGTTTGACGACACTGGTCTTGGTACTCGCTGTAACCTGAAGTTCCTTGTTTGTCCATCTAACTTTCCTCTGTGCGACTTTAATGTGAGTTTATCCAAGTGTATTGTTGCACCATTATACTGGCCTGGTATTGTGGTTATTCATTGATATTGTATTATTCATTACTATATATTTATCTTTGTGCTATTGTGTACATGATGGGCCAGTTAAAGCTACAGCTAGTCAGAGTATTATTGTTTCATTGTTAGTACATGTTATAATCATACACTTATGAAATCCAAACACTTCTCATCTCCCGCTGACAAATAAGCTATGATTCATTTGTGAAAACATCGATCAAATGAAGCAATGACTGTCCACACAGGTCAAGCTGGTTCAGAACTGTCCCGTGAGAATTAACATCACAAATGCACAAACTGTTCTAGGCGTTTAAATAAAAACACAATGTCATCGGAGCCCTGTCATATTCACCACTTCAGTTTCCCAAAGTTAAACAAGTTCCAGAGTCATAGAGTGATACAGAATGGAAACAGGCCCTTCGACCCAACTCGCCCACACCGGCCAACAATGTCCCAACTACACTAGTCCCACCTGCCCACGTTTGGTCCATATCCCTGCAAACCTGTCCTATCCATGTACATGTCTCACTGTTTCTTAAATGTTGAGATAGTCCCAGCCTCAACTACCTCCTCCGGCAGCTCGTTCCATACACCCACCACCCTCTGTGTGGAAAAGTTACCCCTCAGATTCCTATTAAATCTTTTCCCCTTCACCTTGAACCTGTGTCCTCTGGTCCTCGATTCCCCTACTCTGGGCAAGAGACTCTGTGCATCTGTCTACCCGATCTATTCCTCTCATGATTTTTGTACGGTTCTTGAACTGTTCATCGTGGGGTGTAGACACTTACATGACTTTTTCCACAAGGCGTTACAGTAAAAACATGTGTAATTTACACGGCTTTGAGATAGGCGCTGCTTTTTAAGAATGTGTAAAATGAGAGGAGCCTATAACTTGGAATTTTGTGGTACACAAAAGTGCTGGAGAAACTCAGCGGGTGCAGCAGCATCTATGGAGCTAAGGAGATAGGTAATGTTTCGGGCCGAAAACCTTCTTCAGACTGATCGAGAGGGAAAGCAAGGCAAATCTGAAGTTAGAGAAGTCAATGTTCATAACGGTGGGTCGACTATGGATTGTGTGTGTGTGTGATTCCACCGCTCACCACCCGGTGTCGATGTTGAGCCTAAAGTCTTGCCACCCCAGGTCCAATTTCCCTTGCTTAGTTTAAGATAGACACAGAGTGCTGGAGTAACTCAGCGGGTCAGGCAGCATCTGTGGAGAACATGGATAGGTGACGTTTCACAGAGTGCTGGAGTAACTCAGCGGGTGCAGCAGCATCGATGGAGCTAAGGAAATAGGCAACGTTTCGGGTCGAAACCCTTCCGGGTTTCGGCCCGAAACGTTGCCTATTTCCAGAAGGGTTTTGGCCCGAAACGTTGCCCATTTCCTTCGCTCCATAGATGCTGCTGCACCATAACTCAGCGGGTCAGGCAGCATCTGTGGAGAACATGGATAGGTGACGTTTCACAGAGTGCTGGAGTAACTCAGTGGGTCAGGCAGCATCTGTGGAGAACATGGATAGGTGATGTTTCACAGAGTGCTGGAGTAACTCAGCGGGTCAGGCAGCATCTGTGGAGAACATGGATAGGTGACGTTTCACAGAGTGCTGGAGTAACTCAGCGGGTCAGGCAGCATCTGTGGAGAACATGGATAGGTGACGTTTTGGGTTGGCCCAGTCCATCACACAGACCACACTCCCCACCGTTGACTCCATCTACACTTCACGCTGTCTCGGGAAAGCAGGAAAACTCAGGAAAGTCACTCTCACCTCCTCCAACTTCATCTACTGTATCCGCTGTTTCAGGTGTGGAATATACTCCTATATATCGGCGAGACCCAGCGCAGGCTCGGCGATCGTTTTGCTGAACACCTCCGCTCAGTCCGCCTAAACCTACCCGATCTCCTGGGATGTCAGGACTTTCATATGAAGAAAGACTGGATAGACTCGGCTTGTACTCGCAAGAATTTAGAAGATTGATGGGGGATCTTATAGAAACTTACAAAATTCTTAAGGGTTACACAAAATTGCTGGAGAAACTCAGCGGGTGCAGCAGCATCTATGGAGCGAAGGAAATAGGCAACGTTTCGGGCCGAAACCCAAAATTCTTAAGGGGTCGGACAGGCTAGATGCAGGAAGATTGTTCCCGATGTTGGGGAAGTCCAGGACAAGGGGTCACAGTTTAAGGATAAAGGGGAAATCTTTTAGGACCGAGATGAGAAAAACATTTTTCACACAGAGAGTGGTGAATCTGTGGAATTCTCTGCCACAGAAGGTAGTTGAGGCACAGTTCATTGGCTATATTTAAGAGGGAGGTAGATGTGGCCCTTGTAGCTAAAGGGATCAGGGGGTATGGAGAGAAGGCAGGTACGGGATACTGAGTTGGATGATCAGCCATGATCATATTGAATGGCGAATGGTGCAGGCTCGAAGGGCCGAATGGCCTCTACTCCTGCACCTATTGTCTATGTTTCGATTTTTCCAGCATCTGCAGTTCTTTCTTCAACATTCTATCTGTCTTGCCCCCTCCCCTGACTCTCAGTCTGAAGAAGGGTCTCGACCCAAAACCTCGCCCATTCCTTCTCTGCAGAGATGCTGCCTGTCCCGCTGAGTTACTCCAGCATTTTTGTGTCACCTTTGAACTTAATTCAGACTTTGTCAGTGGAACTGATGCACTACAGTGCTGAGAACTCTGTATCTTCCCCTTTGCTCCACCTATTGTACTTGAGTTTGACCTTATAATATTACAGCATGCAATGCAATGCAATGCTTTTCACCAGAGCTCAATGCAGGTGACAATAATACCAAAGCTACAGCTGAAAGCAGTAATTGAATTGGGGAGGAGGACTCTTTTTTTAAAAATATATATTTTTAAAAGGCAACATTTAAATGCAGCACGTGATGCTATTGCCATGTTGAAGGGTGGCATCGGACTGATGTGCAATTTGCATTCGGTGGCGAGGGCAGCATAGAATCGAGCTGCGAAGTCGGATTTTGCATTGCTTGAGCCGGCGGTGCAAGGGGGGGGAGAGAAGCGATTAGAGTCGGTGCAGGGTCGGCGCGCCCGGGCCCGGGCTGCGGGTTGATGGACAGTTGCGCGGACCCTGGATCCGGGCTGCAGCGGCAATGAAGCAGCGCCGCCGCCGCCGCCGCTTGCAGCAAACCCGAGGCACCATTGCAACCGAGCAGAATGCATGTCCAAATCTGACCACCCCACGCCCTCAAATGCAAGGTAGGCTATCATGTGCAAACGTTTGCACCGACCGCCGGAATGGCGAATCGCTCGCTTTGCAGCAGATTTGGGGATGGGGGAGGAATGCAAAAAAAGCTTGCTGCAACGCGAGATTCTCTTGCAAAGCCTGCCTGGGGGTTTTGTTGCATGCCCGCCCACCCTCCCTCGAAGCCGACCTGTTGCTAAATCTTCTTGCTTTAGTTTCTGCTGCAATGCAGTGTTTTTAAGTGGGGGCGGCCTGATCAATGAGACGTGCAGAGCATGCCTGAGATGCACCAGTGCTGTTTTGCAAAAGGCAGCGGTGCAGTTCTTGCAGCAAGGGTGCATGGAGGGACTGGGGTGGGAGTGGCCTCAGTTTCTGCACATTGGGGGTACCTGCCCCGCTGCATTACCCAGTGCATGCTCTTGCACCAATGCATTCCCCCCCCCCCCAATGCATGCACACCCCCCCCCCCCCCCCCCCCCCCCCCCCCCAATGCATGCACTTGAGCACCTGTGCATGGTGGCATTGCTGACAATGAATAGCATTAGTGGCTGCAGGAGTTGAATGGGTAATGTAGGAGAGGAGGGATCTATATGCTTTGACTAATTCAATGCCTATTCATAACCCAATCAAATAAGCCGAGGTTTCTGCTTTAGACTGTTTGATCTTTGCTCTTGTGGTTTAACCTAATTTAGTATTTGGTTCTGATGCTGAGATTTATTAAGCAAACACCATTTAGTGTAGATATACTGTGCGGGAACAGGGTCTCATTTTCCCGATGTTGGGGGAGTCCAGAACCAGGGGCCACACACAGTTTAAGAATAAGGGGTAAAGCCATTTAGAACGGAGACGAGGAAACACTTTTTCTCACAGAGAGTTGTGAGTCTGTGGAATTCTCTGCCTCAGAGGGCGGTGGAGGCCGGTTTCTCTGGATACTTTCAAGAGAGAGCTAGATAGGGCTCTTAAAGATAGCGGAGTCAGGGGATATGGGGAGAAGGCAGGAACGGGGTACTGATTGGGGATGATCAGCCATGATCCCATTGAATGGCGGTGCTGGCTCGAAGGGCCGAATGGCCTCCTCCTAGAAACATAGAAACATAGAAATTAGGTGCAGGAGTAGGCCATTCGGCCCTTCGAGCCTGCACCGCCATTCAACATGATCATGGCTGATCATCCAACTCGGTATCCTGTACCTGCCTTCTCTCCATACCCTCTGATCCCCTTGGCCACAAGGGCCACATCTAACTCCCTCTTAAATATAGCTGCACCTATTGTCTATGTTTCTATGTAACTGCAGTAACTTTCTCTGGAAAATATTTGCTTTGGGAGAAAATGCTGATTCGGTGTCCTGATGGAAATCGATTGTGATTTTGACCTTGGTAAAAATTCCCTTCTATGAAGTATCAGTTCTGATTTACTACAATGCCTGGGCAGCAGGGTGGTGCAGCGGGTGGAGCTGCTGCCTCACAGCGCCAGAGACCCGGGTTCCATCAGAGGGAGGTGGATCTGTGGAATTCATTGCCGCAGATGGCGGTGGAGGCCAAGTCAGTGGGTATTTTCAAGGCGGGGATAGATAGATGCTTGACTAGAAACATAGACAATAGGTGCAGGAGTAGGCCATAAGGCCCTTCGAGCCAGCACCGCCATTCAATGTGATCATGGCTGATAATCCCCAATCAGTACCCCGTTCCTGCCTTCTCCCCATATCCCCTGACTCCGCTATCTTCAAGAGCCCTATCTAGCTCTCTCTTGAAGGTATCTAGAGAACCGGCCTCCACCGCCCTCTGAGGCAGAGAATTCCACAGACTCACCACTCTCTGTGAGAAAAAGTGTTTCCTCGTCTCCGTTCTAAATGGCTGACCCCTGATTCTTAAACTGTGTGGCCCCTGGTTCTGGACTCCCCCAACATCGGGAACATGTTTCCTGCCTCTAGCGTGTCCAAACCCTGAACAAGTGCTTGAGTAACTCAGCGGGTCAGGCAGCATCTATGGAGCTAAGGAAATAGGCAACGTTTCGGGCCGAAACCCAGAAGGGTTTCGGCCCTGAAACGTTGCCTATTTCCTTCACTCCATAGATGCTGCTGCACCATAACTCAGCGGGTCAGGCAGCATCTGTGGAGAACATGGATAGTAGTTTATTGTCACGTGTACCGAGGTACAGTGAGAGGCTTTTGTTGCGTGCTAACCAGTCAGCGGGAGACAACACATGCTGATTTAGTGGCTCTCTGCTTGGTTCCAGGGCTGGCCTCGTGTGTGAGGAGATCTGACTAAAGATGGCAGCAAATAGCCCAGAGAGTGGCTGCAAACACTCATAAACGTGAGTACCAAACGCCTGTCTGTCTGTCTCCCTCTCTCTCTCTCCTCTCTCCTTCCCCCTCCCTCACTCTCCCTCACTCTCCCTCCCTCCCTCCCTCTCTGCAAACACTATCTCAAAATGAGTAATTTTATTTTCTCTCCCCCCCCCCCTCTCCCTCCCCCCCCCTCTCCCCCTCTTCCCATCCTCCCCTCTCCCCCCCCTCTCCCCCTCTCCCCCTCCCCCCTCTCCCCTCTCCCCCCCCTCCCCCTCCCCCTCTCCCCTCTCCCCCCCTCACTCCCTCACTCCCTCACTCCCTCTCTCTCTCTCTCTCTCCCTCTCTCTCTCTCTCAAACTCACCCCTCTCTCTCCGTATCTCTCTCTCTCTCTCTCTCTCTCACTTTCTCCCTCACTCCCTCTCTCTCTCCCACTCTCTCCCTCCCCCCCTCCCCCCCTCCCCCTCTCTCTCCCCGTCAGTATATAAGCCATGTTCTGCTTGTCCCCACCTTGCTGCAGGTATCCAGGTGTGTGGCAGGTGATTGCGGTGAGGAGCTCAGCTCCAGGGGCGGCAAGGTGCTTGACCAGACAACGATGGCTGTACAACTCATGGCTGAGCCTCCCTTCAGCTTGCTCACGGTAAGAGAGGCTCCTCACTCCACACAGCGAACTCTTCACCATGCCCTGCAGGAGATGGAGGCTTTTATTTTAATGTTTAACCCATCAAAATGCAGAAACGCCCCCTTTTATACCTGAGTGTCCCACCCCGGTCATTCCTTCTTCTCCCCGCTCCCGTCCGGCAGAAGGTACAGAAGCTTGACAGCGCGCATCACCAGACTCAGGAACAGCTTCTTCCCCTCTGTGATCAGGTTTCTGAACGGCCCTAGTGTGTGTAGGATAGTGTTAGTGTGCGGGGATCGCTGGTCGGCACGGACTGGGTGGGCCGAAGGGCCTGTTTCCGCGCTGTATTTCTAAACTAGACTCACATCTGCCCTAGGCCACAGCCACTCGATACAGTGAGGTTCAGGATCCGTGCGTTTTGCCGTTATGTTCGTGAATCACGGCTGCTCATTCAAATTCAAAAGACACAGAGTGCTGGAGTAACTCAGCGGGTCAGGCAGCATCTGTGGGGAACATGGATAGGTGACGTTTCACAGAGTGCTGGAGTAACTCAGCGGGTCAGGCAGCATCTGTGGGGAACATGGATAGGTGACGTTTCACAGAGTGCTGGAGTAACTCAGCGGGTCAGGCAGCATCTATGGAGCTAAGGAAATAGGCAACGTTTCGGGCCGAAACCCGGAAGGGTTTCGGCCTGAAACGTTGCCTATTTCCATAAGGATTTCGGCCCCGAAACGTTGCCTATTTCCTTCGCTCCATAGATGCTGCTGCACCATAACTCAGCGGGTCAGGCAGCATCTGTGGAGAACATGGATAGGTGAAGTTTCACAGAGTGCTGGAGTAACTCAGCGGGTCAGGCAGCATCTGTGGAGAACATGGATAGGTGACGTTTCACAGAGTGCTGGAGTAACTCAGCGGGTTAGGCAGCATCTGTGGAGAACATGGACAAGTTACTCTTCAGGTTGGGACATTTCCTCAGATTGTCAGAAGGGGCCTCACACAAAACCTTCAGGCTTTAGAGATACAGCGCAGAAACAGGCCCTTCAGTCTTCCGAGCCCCTACAAACATTAACCTACAAACCTGCACGTCTTTGGAGTGTGTGTGGAAACCGGAGCACCCGGAGAAAACCCACGCAGGTCACGGGGAGAACGTGCAAACTCCGTACAGACAGCGCCCGTAGTCGGGATGGAAGCCGGGTCTACCTGCTGCACCACCGTGACGCTCGCTTGTGTCTATTTTTCCCTTGAAGAGGAAGCTGTAGGTTATTTAAAAAATTGAAAAATAAAATCAATAAAAAAAAATTTACATTTAAAAATTAAATTTTTTAAATTAAATTTTTTTAAAAAAAAAATTTAAATTAAAATATAGTTAGCTTCAATCAGCTCCTCGATTTAACTTCTCTCGGTGTGAGCAAGTGTTTGGAACCAGAAGCACGTGAATGATATCACAACTGGATTGAAGAGGTTCCTGAAACACTGAGCCACTGTAGATGGAGCTGAGCTCAAAATGTTTCCACAGAAGGTTTCATTCTCCATTGTCCCGACTAAAACAGGCTTTTCAAACGCAAGCACTGGCCTGACGTATTGTTTATCTCAAGTGGCCGAGTTATATTGTTGGTTACAACATGTCATCACAGTTTTAACATCGAATTCCCCAACATTGAGGATGTTGCCAGGACTAGAGGGTGTGAGCTACAGGGAGAGGTTGAGTAGGCTGGGTCTCTATTCCATGGAGCGCAGGAGGATGAGGGGTGATCTTATAGAGGTGTATAAAATCATGAGAGGAATAGATCGGGTAGATGCACAGAGTCTCTTGCCCAGAGTAGGGGAATCGAGGACCAGAGGACATGGGTTCAAGGTGAAGGGGAAAAGATTTAATAGGTAACTTTTTCACACAGAGGGTGGTGGGTGTATGGAACGAGCTGCCGGAGGAGGTAGTTGAGGCTGGGACTATCCCAACGTTTAAGAAACAGTTAGACAGGTGCGTGGATAGGACAGGTTTGGAGGGATATGGACCAAACGTTGGCAGGTGGGACTAATGTAGATGGGGCATGTTGGCCGGGGTAGGCAAGTTGGGCCGAAGGGTTTGTTTCCACGCTGTATCACTCTGTGACTTTAGAAAACCGCAAATGCAGGTCTACAAAAAAAGAAGCAGAGTGCTGGAGTAACTCAGCGGGTCAGGCAGCTTCACTGGAGATCCTTCAATGCAGATGCTGCCTGACCCGCTGAGTTACTCCAGCACTCTGTGAAACGTCACCTATCCATGTTCTCCACAGATGCTGCCTGACCCGCTGAGTTATGGTGCAGCGAAGCCTGACCCGCTGAGTTATGGTGCAGCAGCATCTATGGAGCGAAGAAAATAGGCAACGTTTCGGGGCCGAAATCCTTCTGGAAATAGGCAACGTTTTGGGCCGAAACTAAAACGTTGCCTATTTCCTTAGCTCCATAGATGCTGCTGCATCCGCTGAGTTACTCCAGCACTCTGTGAAACGCCACCTATCCATGTTCTCCACAGATGCTGCCTGACCCGCTGAGTTACTCCAGCACTCTGTGTCTTTTGAATTTGAATGACCAGCCGTGATTCACGAACATAACGGCAAAACGCACGGATCCTGAACCTCACTGTATCGAGTGGCTGTGGCCTAGGGCAGATGTGAGTCTAGTTTAGAAATACAGCGCGGAAACAGGCCCTTTGGCCCACCCAGTCCGTGCCGACCAGCGATCCCCGCACACTAACACTATCCTACACACACTAGGACCGTTCAGAAGCCTGATCACAGAGGGGAAGAAGCTGTTCCTGAGTCTGGTGGTGCGCGCTGTCAAGCTTCTGTACCTTCTGCCGGACGGGAGCGGGGAGAAGAAGGAATGACCGGGGTGGGACAGGGACAAGTGTTTGATGACTGTTCATGTACTACATGTGCTGTAGTTTGTTGTTGCCATTGCTGAAGATCCTCCAGCCTTGTGCATGATGAAGATCGGCTTTCCATTCCATCTCTCCTGATTTTAAAGTATATTTAGAGCTTTTTTGTCCTTTAAAGTTCACAACCTCAAGCCCTCAACAGAAGACATGTTGGGAGTAATGTCCAGTGATATCGTAGAGCGTTTATGTGCAGTGATGAGTGTTTAATTGTCATATGTACTGTTAATGGCACCATTAAATTCTTGCTTGTAACTGGCCCACACGGATAAATATACGATGATCAGTAATGCAATCTATTAATAATCAGTAACCATGTTACTGCAAAACCGGTCAGTATTGCAGCCACAGACACGGTCCGTATACGATCACAGTCGCTGAGGTCAGTGTTGTGCAGAGTTCACCAGCCTGATGGTTGTTGGGAAGAAGCTGTTCTTGAACCTGGAGGTCACGGTTTTCAGGCTCCTGTACCTTCTTCCCCATGATAGCAGCGAGATGAGAGCGTGGCCAGGGTAGTGTGGGTCTCTGATGATGCTGGCTGCCTTTATGAGGCAGTGACTCCTGTAGATCCCTTCGATGGTGGGGAGGTCAGTACTGTGAAACATAGAACAGTCCAGCACAGGAACAGGCCCTTCGGCCCACAATGTCCATGCTGGACACGACGCCAAGTTAAACTAATCCCCTCTACCTGCACGTGATCTGTATCCCTCCACTCCCTGCATGTCCACGTCCCTGTCTAAAAGCCTCTTAAACACCACGATCGTATCTGCCTCCACCCCCACCCCTGGCAGCGCGTTCCAGGCACCCACCACCCTCTGTGTAAAAAAACCTGCCCCACACATCTCCTTTAAACTTTGCTCCTCTCACCTTAAAGCTGCGCCCTCTAGTCTTATAGTGATACAATGTGGAAACAGGCCCTTCGGCCCAACTTGCCCACACTGTCCCATCTACACTAGTCCCCCCTGCCTGCGTTTGGCCCATATCCCTGCAAACCTGTCCTATCCATGTACCTGTCTAACTGCTTCTTAAACAATGGGATAGTCCCAGCCTTAACTACTTCCTCCAGCAGCTCGTTCCATACACCCACCACCCTCTGTGTGGAAATGTTACCCCTCAGATTCCTAGGGGTATTGCGTACAGTTTTTGGTCTCCAAATCTGAGGAAGGACATTATTGCCATAGAGGGAGTGCAGAGAAGGTTCACCAGACTGATTCCTGGGATGTCAGGACTGTCTTATGAAGAAAGACTGGATAGACCTGGTTTATACTCTCTAGAATTTAGGAGATTGAGAGGGGATCTTATAGAAACTTACAAAATTCTTAAGGGGTTGGACAGGCTAGATGTAGGAAGATTGTTCCCGATGTTGGGGAAGTCCAGGACAAGGGGTCACAGCTTAAGGATAAGGGGGAAATCCTTTAAAACCGAGATGAGAAGAACTTTTTTCAGACAGAGAGTGGTGAATCTCTGGAACTCTCTGCCACAGAGGGTAGTCGAGGCCAGTTCATTGGCTATATTTAAGAGGGAGTTAGATGTGGCCCTTGTGGCTAAGGGGATCAGGGGGTATAGAGAGAAGGCAGGTACGGGATACTGAGTTGGATGATCAGCCATGATCATATTGAATGGCGGTGCAGGCTTGAAGGGCCGAATGGCCTCTACTCCTGCACCTAATTTCTATGTTTCTATGTTTCTATTAAATCTTTCCCCCCTTCACCTTGAACCTATGTCCTCTGGTTCTTGATTCCTCTACTCTGGATTTATTCCAGAACCAGGGGTCACACTTTAAGAATAAGGGGTCGGCCATTTAGGACTGAGATGGGGAAAAAAGTTTTCACCCAGAGAGTTGTGAATCTGTGGGATTCTCTGCCAGAGAAGGCAGTGGAGGCCGATTCACTGGATGTTATCAAGAGAGAGTTAGATTTAGCTCTTAGGGCTAACGGAATCAATGGATATGGGGAGAAGGCAGGAACGGGGTACTGATTGTGGATGATCAGCCAATAACGTACAAAATTCTTAAGGGGTTGGACAGGCTAGATGCAGGGAGATTGCTCCCGATGTTGGGGAAGTCCAGGACAAGGGGTCACAGTTTAAGGATAAGGGGGAAGTATTTTAGGACCGAGATGAGAAAAAACTTTTTTCACACAGAGAGTGGTGAATCTGTGGAATTCTCTGCCACAGAAGGTAGTTGAGGCCACAGTTCATTGGCTATATTTAAGAGGGAGTTAGATGTGGCCCTTGTGGCTAAAGGGATCAGGGGGTATGGAGAGAAGGCAGGTACGGGATACTGAGTTGGATGATCAGCCATGATCATATTGAATGGCGGTGCAGGCTCGAAGGGCCGAATGGCCTCCTCCTGCACCTGTTGTCTATGTTTGTATGTTGAACTATTCCTGTGGTGATTGTGTAAGATCTGTCGGGATTGTGGTTTTGAGCAGAACTGCGAATTCTTTGCCGTTTGCCATTTGCTGTGAATCTCCACCCGTGGATATCGGACAGCAAGTCAGTAAACCTGTGCTGCCAGACCAGCTTTTAGAAACATAGAAACATAGAAATTAGGTGCAGGAGTAGGCCATTCGGCCCTTCGAGCCTGCACCGCCATTCAATATGATCATGGCTGATCATCCAACTCCGTATCCCGTACCTGCCTTCTCTCCATACCCCCTGATCCCCTTAGCCACAAGGGCCACATCTAACTCCCTCTTAAATATAGCCAATGAACTGGCCTCAACTACTCTCTGTGGCAGAGAGTTCCAGAGATTCACCACTCTCTGCGTGAAAAAAGTTCTTCTCATCTCGGTTTTAAAGGATTTCCCCTTTATCCTTAAGCTGTGACCCCTTGTCCTGGACTTCCCTAACATCGGGAACAATCTTCCTGCATCTAGCCAGTCCAACCCCTTAAGAATTTTGTAAGTTTCTATAAGATCCCCTCTCAATCTTCTAAATTCTAGAGAGTATAAACCAAGTCTATCCAGTCTTTCTTCATAAGACAGTCCTGACATTCCAGGAATCAGTCTGGTGAACCTTCTCTGCACTCCCTCTATGGCAATAATGTCCTTCCTCAGATTTGGAGACCAAAACTGTACGCAATACTCCAGGTGTGGTCTCACCAAGACCCTGTACAACTGCAGTAGACCTCTCTGCTCCTATACTCAAATCCTTTTGCAATGAAAGCTAACATACCATTCGCTTTCTTTACTGCCTGCTGCACCTGCATGCCTACCTTCAATGACTGGTGTACCATGACACCCAGGTCTCGCTGCATCTCCCATTTCCCAATCGGCCACCGTTTAGATAATAGTCTGCTTTCCCGTTTTTGCCACCAAAATGGATAACCTCACATTTATCCACATTATACTTCATCTGCCAAACATTTGCCCACTCACCCAGCCTATCCAAGTCACCTTGCAGTCTGCTAGCATGCTCCTCACAGCTCACACTGCCCCCCAGCTTAGTGTCATCCGCAAACCTGGAGATATTGCCTTCAATTCCCTCATCCAGATCATTAATATATATTGTTAATAGCTGGGGTCCCAGTACTGAGCCTTGCGGTACCCCACTAGTCACTGCCTGCCATTGTGAAAAGGACCCGTTTACTCCTACTCTTTGCTTCCTGTTTGCCAGCCAGTTCTCTATCCACATTTTAACAGAAGGCATGTATGATCATGTTTGACGGCAGCTTGCTGCGAGGGCACTTGGTGATTAATTTGAGGAGATGCAGGGGTCAGGTTTGTTTTGTCGTTTGCAGTTGGGAGCTGGAGTGGAGAGGGTGCAAGGGGTGAGTATTGATCAGTGCGTTCAATAAATGTGGGCGTTCACACGCTAGGCTCGATGTGTAGTGTGCGCCACTGATCCACTCCCAGATCGCTGACTTAATGAACATAATCCTGGTCACCGTCTTGTGGGAAAGATCATGTTGTCAAGCTGGAAAACGGACGCAGAGAAGGGTAGAGCTG
>NC_073398.1:36115754-36120754 GCF_028641065.1 Leucoraja erinaceus | reverse complement strand
GGGAGTAGCTGAGCCCGGGGGGGTAGCTGTGTAAACCTGTGCGATGTTACTGGTGGGATTACTGTGGCATCAACACGCCGGTAAAGATCGGGCAGGCAGCGGTGATCACTGGGGCTTCGGGACATCAGGCAGAGACTTGGTGACGGTCCCGCATTGTGGCAAACTCACACCCCCCCTCGAAAAACACACACACAAAGCTCAAATAAAATGTTCTCCTCGTAAACAAAATCACACAATAGGCGGCATTAAAATCTCAAAGTACGCGCCCGTGTGTGGGAAAACAGAATGGGCTGCGGTCACAGAGGTATTAGTGGATATTGTGTCGGAGAGATAGTGTCTGTGATCTCTCCCCCCCCCCCCCCTCCCTCTCCCCCCCCCCCCCACTCCCACACACACACACGCACACGCACACGCACTGAATGGTGTGGTTTACTGGGATAATGTACCTCTCCTCCCCCTCTCTCCCCTCCCCATCCTCTCCTCTCCCTCCCTCTCTCCCCCCCCTCCCCCCCCCTCCCTCCCCCCCCCCCCCCCCCCCCCTCTCCCCCTCCCCCCCCCCCCCCTCCACTCCTCTCACCCCCCAAACCCACCCCCCCACACACGCACTGAATGGTGTGGTTTTACTGGGATAATCTATCTCTCCTCCCCTCTCTCTCCCCCCTCTCTCTCCCCCCCCCCTCTCTCTCTCTCCCTCCCCTCTCCCTCTCTCCCCCCCCCCCCCCTCTCTCTCCTCCTCTCTCCCCCTGTCCCCTCCCTCCAGCTTTACATTCTCTCCGTATCTGACCCCCCCCCTTTTATCTCCTGTTCACCTCCAGCCTTTGTCACTGACTCCACCCGTCTGCCCCATCCCCCCCCCCCCCCCACCCCCCCCCCACCCCCCACCTATCACTCGGCAGGCTTTGTCCCAACCCCCCACTTCGCTCTTCCAACTTTCTCCCCCCTCACCGACTCCATCAGTCTGGAGAAGGGTCTCGACCCCGAAACGTCACCTATCCATGTTCTCCACAGATGCTGCCTGACCCGCTGAGTTACTCCAGCACTCTGTGAAACGTCACCTATCCATGTTCTCCACAGATGCTGCCTGACCCGCTGAGTTACTCCAGCACTCTGTGAAATGTCACCTATCCATGTTCTCCACAGATGCTGCCTGACCCACTGAGTTACTCCAGCACTCTGTGAAACGTCACCTATCCATGTTCTCCACAGATGCTGCCTGACCCACTGAGTTACTCCAGCACTCTGTGAAACGTCACCTATCCATGTTCTCGACAGATGCTTCCTGACCCGCTGAGTTACTCCAGCACTCTGTGAAACGTCACCTATCCATGTTCTCCTGTTTTGCTGGACGATATTTTTCCAAGCTAAGATAGGGTGTGACTTGGAAAGATGTTAGGGGTGATTGAGGGCCGAAGGGCCTGTTTCTGTGCTGTCCCTGGAGGCAGCAGCATCTGTGGAGAACATGGACAGAGTCGAAACCCTTCTTCCCGAAACGTCGCCTATTTCCTTCGCTCCACATAGATGCTGCTGCACCCGCTGAGTTTCTCCAGCATTTTTGTGTTCCTTCGATTTTCCTGCATCTGCGCAGTTCCTTCTTAAAGCCACTGCTGCTTTTTGTTTCAATCTTCGGTTTAACCTGCGCCTGCAGTTCCTTTACAGGCCCTGGGGGATGGGACTGGCCTGGGTGGGGGGGGACGTGTATAGTCGGAGGCAGAGAGATCGCCCCACGCACGGTATCGCAACGCATCGCTGGTGGATGTGGTGTTCCCGTGGCAACCGTTGCTAGGAGACCAGGGCTGGTATTATTACTATCTGGTCGAGTCTGCTCTGTGCTGCTTCCTAGAGCTGCGGTGTCTCATTGTCTGAGCTCACAGCCCCAATGACAGAGGCCAAGCCCCGACCCAAAGCCTCCAGAGACAACTCAGCGTTCATCAGGACCACGTTGCTATCAAAGCAGCCCAGGAAATATATCACCCAACCAGTCTACACTTGAGTTAGTATACAGGTCCCGGTTATAGCAATCCCTGCTCCTCCATTCCTCCCTTGACTGATTGAGATGCAGCGTGGAAACTGGACATTCAGCCCACAGAGTGCTGGAGTAACTCAGCGGGTGCAGCAGCATCTATGGAGCTAAGGAAATAGGCAACGTTTCGGGCCGAAACCCGGAAGGGTTTCGGCCTGAAACGTTGCCTATTTCCATAAGGATTTCGGCCCCGAAACGTTGCCTATTTCCTTCGCTCCATAGATGCTGCTGCACCATAACTCAGCGGGTCAGGCAGCATCTGTGGAGAACATGGATAGGTGACGTTTCACAGAGTGCTGGAGTAACTCAGCGGGTCAGGCAGCATCTGTGGAGAACATGGATAGGTGACGTTTCGGGTCGAGACCGTCCTTCAGATGATCCATCGTGCAGGAGGGAAGCAGGTTTCCATGTTTCTCCACTGTCTACATTCCCACTGATTCACTTCACTTCAGTCTAGTTTATTGTCCCGTGTACCGAGGTACAGTGAAAAGCTTTTGTTGCATGCTAACCAGTCAGCGGAAAGACAATACATGATTACAATCGAGCTGTCCACAGTGTACAGATACAGGATAAAGGGAATAACGTTTAGTGCAAGGGAGACAAAAATGCTGGAGGAACTCAGCGGGTGAGGCAGCATCTATGGAGCGAAGGAATAGGTGACGTTTCGGGTCGAGACACGGAAGGGTCTCGACCCGAAACGTCGCCTATTCCTTCGCTCCATCGATGCTGCCTCACCCGCTGAGTTCCTCCAGCATTTTTGTCCACCTTCGATTTTTCCAGCACCTGCAGTTCTTTCTTAAACAGTGTTTAGTGCAAGATAAGGTTTAGTAAAATCTGATTAAAGATAGTCCGAGGGTCTCCAATGAGGTAGATAGTAGTTCAGGACCGCTCTCTGGTTGTGGTAGGATGGTTCAGTTGCCTGATAACAGCCGGGAAGAAACTGTCCCTGAATCTGGAGGTGTGTGTGCGTTGGTTTTCACACTTCTGTACCTCTTGCCCGATGGGAGAGGGGAGAAGAGGGAGTGGCCGGGGGGTGAGACTGGTCCTTGATGATGCTGCTGGCCTTGCCGAGGCAGCGTGAGGTGTAGATGGAGTCAGTGGAAGGGAGGTTGGTTTGTGTGATGGTCTGGGCTGCGTCCACAATTCGTTGCAATTTCTTGCGGGCCTTGGACGGAGCTGTTCCCAAACCGTGCTGTGATGTGTCCCGATATACATAGAAACATAGAAACATGGACAATAGGTGCAGGAGTAGGCCATTCGGCCCTTCGAGCCTGCACCGCCATTCAATATGATCATGGCTGATCATCCAACTCAGTATCCTGTACCTGCCTTCTCTCCATACCCCCTGATCCCTTTAGCCACAAGGGCCACATCTAACTCCCTCTTGAATATAGCCAATGAACTGTGGCCTCAACTACCCTCTGTGGCAGAGATTCCAGAGATTCACCACTCTCTGTGTGAAAAAAGATCTTCTCATCTCGATTTTAAAGGATTTCCCCCCTTATCCTTAAGCTGTGACCCCTTGTCCTGGACTTCCCTAACATTGGGAACAATCTTCTTGCATCTAGCCTGTCCAACCCCTTTAGAATATTGTAAGTTTCTATAATATCCCCCCTCAATCTTCTAAATTCAAGCCGAGTCTATCCAGTCTTTCTTCATATGAAAGTCCTGCCATCCCAGGAATCAGTCTGGTGAACCTTCTTTGCACTCCCTCTATGGCAAGAATGTCTTTCCTCAGATTAGGAGACCAAAACTGTACGCAATACCCCAGGTGTGGTCTCACCAAGACCCTGTACAACTGCAGTAGAACCTCCCTGCTCCTAGACTCAAATCCTTTTGCTATGAATGCTAACATACCATTCGCCTTCCTCACTGCATAAACGCTCTCTACATGTATGTTGCCGAAATTTCACCCGACGCCACGTCTTGACACACGCGTGTTCGCCATAACGGCGCTGAACCCACCAGGGGGGATGTATGTTAATGAGGGAGTAATTAGCATGAATATTTCATCGTGCCTGCTCATCAGCTCGTTCAGTCCCTCTCGCTCACTCAGAGGGGCAGCAGCCTATAATTTGAATTCATTTCACATTCTCTCGACGCATGGACCTAAAAATAGGAGCGAGGTCTCGGGGGAATCAGTCTAGACGGGGAATCTGAGAACGATTGTGAGATTCGTCAGATCGGGGAAACACCGACTTGATTCCCCGTCACAACCCCAACCTCCCCTCCCCTCCCCTCCCCTCCCCTCCCCTCCCCATTCCCCCCCATCTGCCTCTCGATGGCTCTGGGTTAATCCCAGCTCCTGCTCCCTCTCCACACACGGGAAAATAAATATTAATAAGACATTATATCACGGGAATAATACCCGGCCCTACTCCTGCACCTATTGTCTATTGTCTAAAACACGAGTTCTGTGTCATCCCTCATTCTCATCCACTCCCTGCAGTTTAGAAGGTTAAGGGGGGACTTGATAGAGGTCTTTAAAATGATGAGAGGGATAGACAGAGTTGATGTGGACAAGCTTTTCCCACTGAGAGGAGGGAAGATTCAAACAAGAGGACATGACTTGAGAATTAAGGGACTGAAGTTTAGGGGTAACATGAGGGGGAACTTCTTTACTCAGAGAGTGGTAGCTGTGTGGAATGAGCTTCCAGTGAAGGTGGTGGAGGCAGGTTCGTTTTTATCATTTAAAAATAAATTGGATAGTTTTATGGACGGGAAGGGAATGGAGGGTTATGGTCTGAGCGCAGGTAGATGGGACTAGGGGAGAATACGTGTTCGGCACGGACTAGAAGGGTCGAGATGGCCTGTTTCCGTGCTGTAATTGTTATATGGTTATTAGTGGCAGTGAAGGCAGACTGGTTCCATTTAGAGATACAGCGCAGAAGCTGGCCCTTCGGCCCACCCAGTCGATGCCGAACAGCGATCCCCCATTCAAAATCTTACAGATAGCGGAGTCAGGGGATATGGGGAGAAG
>NC_073398.1:36055754-36110754 GCF_028641065.1 Leucoraja erinaceus | reverse complement strand
GTGTTCAAAAATTCCGCGCGGCAACGGCCTGCCGGCCCGCAGCCGCCTCAACGCCGTACGTCACGCGCAAACATCCCGCGGACTTCGCTCAAACTTCATGTCACTCACTCGACCTCCGCACGGCCCCCGCTTCTGGTTTGGTCGCGCTTGCC
Organism: Leucoraja erinaceus; assembly: GCF_028641065.1. Lineage (NCBI taxonomy): Eukaryota > Metazoa > Chordata > Chondrichthyes > Rajiformes > Rajidae > Leucoraja > Leucoraja erinaceus. The sequence continues at coordinate 36,110,602 of NC_073398.1, read as the reverse complement.
GCATGCAGGTCGCATGCTGGTGGGACTGGCCGTTTAGGTCGCACTTGCCGCATGCAGGCGGGACAGGCTGTCAGAAAGGGTTATCGCGAAACATAGAAACATAGAAAATTGGTGCAGGAGTAGAGGCCATTCGGCCCTTCAGATTCAGATTCAGATTCAGATTCAATTTTAATTGTCATTGTCAGTGTACAGTACAGAGACAACGAAATGCATTTAGACAACGAAATGCATTTAGACTTCGAGCCTGCACCGCCATTCAATATAATCATGGCTGATCATCCAACTTAGTATCCTGTACCTGCCTTCTCTCCATACCCCATGATCCCTTTAGCCACAAGGGCCACATCTAACTCCCTCTTAAATATAGTCAATGAACTGTGTGGCCTCAACTACCTTCTGTGGCAGAGAATTCCACAGATTCACCACTCTCTGGGAAGAAAGAGCTACCTTAAATGTAGTTGCGTCTGGTTGGGTAACTATAGTTGGGTGGAGATTATTTCATGTGCGGGGGAAGAACGAATTGCTGTACACATCTGTCTTTGTAGCTGGGATCACAAATTGGGTCCAATGCCCTTGTCTGCTCCTAATTGGTTTGGGTTTGGTGTAGGTCTTGTAAAGGATGTGGGCAAGGAGGGTGTGGGAGTTACTGACTACATCTTGGACTGAGATCGCCTCGATGCCCGACACTAGGAGCTTCCAGCAAGAACCAGAACAACAGCAGCAGCAGCAGCAGCAGCAGCAACAACCTCCGGGCATTTCCAGCACTGGAAGCGAATGCACGTCTTAATTCAGACCCAGAGTTTGGATATTCTAATGAGTCAGTCGGCAGATTCTGCCAGAGGTCATTTCATTAATGAACGGATTATTCAGCCTGCAGGGGAAGTGAATATTGTTCTCCTAATCAGTCATCTTCACATGCCACGTTTAATATCTGTCTCTCCCTGGATGTCAAGGGAGAGCGGTTTTGTCAGTTTAAGTTCGTTTTTAAGGCGGAGATAGACAGATTCTTGATTAGTGCGGGTGTCAGGGGTTATGGGGAGAAGGCAGGAGAATGGGGTTAGGAGGGAAAGATAGATCAGCCATTGTTGCAGGAAGATGCAGGAAGATTATTCCCGATGTTGGGGAAGTCCAGAACAATGGGGCACAGTTTAAGGATAAATGTGAGGTTATCCACTTTGGTGGCAAAAACAGGAAAGTAGACTATTATCTGAATGGTGGCCGATTAGGAAAGGGGGAGATGCAACGAGACCTGGGTGTCATGGTACACCAGTCATTGAAAGTAGGCATGCAGGTGCAGCAGGCAGTGAAGAAAGCGAATGGTATGTTAGCATTCATAGCAAAAGGATTTGAGTATAGGAGCAGGGAGGTTCTACTGCAGTTGTACATGGTCTTGGTGAGGCCACACCTGGAGTATTGCGTACAGTTTTGGTCTCCTAATCTGAGGAAAGACATTCTTGCCATAGAGGGAGTACAGAGAAGGTTCACCAGACTGATTCCTGGGATGTCAGGACTTTCATATGAAGAAAGACTGGATAGACTTGGTTTGTACTCGCTAGAATTTAGAAGATTGAGGGGGGATCTTATAGAAACTTACAAAATTCTTAAGGGGTTGGACAGGCTAGATGCAGGAAGATTGTTCCCGATGTTGGGGAAGTCCAAAACAAGGGGTCACAGTTTAAGGATAAGGGGGAAATCTTTTAGGACCGAGATGAGGAAAACATTTTTCACACAGAGAGTGGGGAATCTCTGGAATTCTCTGCCACAGAAGGTAGTTGAGGCCAGTTCATTGGCTATATTTAAGAGGGAGTTAGATGTGGCCCTTGTGGCTAAAGGGATCAGGGGGTATGGAGAGAAGGCAGGTACGGGATACTGAGTTGGATGATCAGCCATGATCATATTGAATGGTGGTGCAGGCTCGAAGGGCCGAATGGCCTACTCCTGCACCTATTGTCTATTGTCTATTGAAAGTTTTAGAAAGATTTAGCTCTTAGGGCTAAATGAATCAAAGGATATGGGGAGAAAGTAGGAACGGGGTACTGATTCTGGATGTGTAAGAGAGAACTGCAGATGCTGGTTTAAATCGAAGGTAGACACAAAATGCAGGAGTAACTCAGCGGGTGAGGCAGCATCTCGATGCTGCCTCACCCGCTGAGTTACTCCAACATTTTGTGTCTACATACAATAGATTGTGGATGATCAGCCATGATCACATTGAATGGCGGTGCTGGCTGGAAAGGCCGAATGGCCTCCTCCTGCACCTATTGTCTATTGTCTATTGACGAGTTGTGTTCATCATGTATGTTCTCATCACGCCCTGTCCAGCAGACACTGGGAACTCCACTGAAGATACATTACACAGTTCACCATTCAAAGATTGACTCGAAAGTCACACAACTCTCCGCTGACTTTGAGACGAGACAATGAAACAAATCACAATGCTGAAATCCGAGACGTGCCTCTCCACAAAGGCAGGAGTTGCCCTCTGTCAGAAACTACACCTGCGGCAATAAAAGGCATCGAACCAGCGGTTCCCAGAGTCCTGGAGGGACTCACCAGATCACCGCGTGTAGTAACTTGAACCACATTCTATTAATCACAGACACAATGCCATAAAACGCTACTATTTTCAACATAAAGAGAATTTGTGAGTTACATCACCCTTTAGTGTTTTTATTAAATGAAGTGTCTTGAGAACAACCAGTCGTCTGGTCGATGAGCTGCTGAAGGTACGGTCCTGCATGCTGTAAACTGGAACAAATCTCCAGGGCCTGATCAGATAGAAACGTTTCCACTCAAAGGGTGGTGGGTGTATGGAACGAGCTGCCGGAGGAGGTCGTTGAGGCTGGGACTATGCAACGTTTAAGAACCAATTAAGACAGGTACATGGATAGACACACATGCTGGAGTAACTCAGAGGGTCAGGCAGCATCTGTGGAGAACATGGATAGGTGACGTTTCACAGAGTGCTGGAGTAACTCAGCGGGTCAGGCAGCATCTGTGGAGCAACATGGATAGGTGACGTTTCACAGAGTGCTGGAGTAACTCAGCGGGTCAGGCACATCTGTGGAGAACATGGATAGGTGACGTTTCACAGAGTGCTGGAGTAACTCAGCGGGTCAGGCAGCATCTATGGAGCTAAGGAAATAGGCAACGTTTCGGGCCAAAACCCGGAAGGGTTTCGGCCCGAAACGTTGCGTATTTCCACAAGGGTTTCGGCCCGAAACGTTGCCTATTTCCTTCGCTCCATAGATGCTGCTGCACCATTACTCAGCGGGTCAGGCAGCATCTGTGGAGAATATGGATAGGTGACGTTTCACAGAGTGCTGGAGTAACTCAGCGGGTCAGGCAGCATCTGTGGAGAGAAGAAATGGGTGACTTTTCACCAGACTGATTCCTGGGATGGGATGGCAGGACTTTCATATGAAGAAAGACTGGATAGACTCGGCTTGTACTCGCTAGAATTTAGAAGATTGAGGGGGGATCTTATAGAAACTTACAAAATTCTTAAGGGGTTGGACAGGCTAGATGCAGGAAGATTGTTCCCGATGTTGGGGAAGTCCAGGACAAGGGGTCACAGTTTAAGGATAAGGGGGAAATCTTTTAGGACCGAGATGAGGAAAACGTTTTTCACACAGAGAGTGGTGAATCTGTGGAATTCTCTGCCACAGAAGGTAGTTGAGGCCACAGTTCATTGGCTGTATTTAAGAGGGAGTTAGATGTGGCCCTTGTGGCTAAAGGGATCAGAGGGTATGGAGAGAAGGCAGGTACGGGATACTGAGTTGGATGATCAGCCATGATCATATTGAATGGCGGTGCAGGCTCGAAGGGCCGAATGGCCTACTCCTGCACCTATTTTCTATGTTTCTATGTTTCAGGTCGAGACCCTTCTTCATGTCGGGCATCAGAGCCTTTTTTCTGCTGCTTTGCCAGAGATGTTTATCTTTAGATGAGATAATCTTTATTTATCTGGCGCTTACAATTTGTATTCGTTTTAGTTTAGATTCAGATTCAATTTCAATTTAATTGTCAGTGTACAGTACAGAGACAACGAAATGCATTTAGTTTAGAGATGCAGCGTGGAAACAGGCCCTTCGGCCCACCGAGTCCGTGCCGGCCAGCCATCACTGCACACTAACACTATCCTACACACACACTAGGGACAATTTACAATCTTTACCAAAGCCAATTAACCTACAAACCTGCACGTCTTTGGAGTGTGGGAGGAAACCGGAGCGCCCGGAGAAAACCCACGCAGGTCACGGGGAGAACGTGCAAACTCCGTACAGACAGCACCCGTAGTCGGGATGGAACCCGGGTCTCTGGCGCTGTGAGGCAGCAGCTCTACCCGCTGCGCCACCGTGATGCTCTACAGGTTATGGGGAGAAGGCAGGGGAATGGGGTTAGGAGGGAGAGATAGATTGGCCATGATCGAATGGCGGAGTGGACTTGATGGGCCGAATGGCCTAATTCTGCTCCTGATCTCACTCATGAGGCCAGCATGCTGACCTGGACAAGATGGGCCGAAGGGCCAGTTTCGGCCCCGTACAGCTCTGTAACGCAATGACTACTTGCGGCCTCTGGTTAAGTGGGAGTTTAGTTGGGAAGACGGGGGGCGGGAGGTCAGTGAGACACAGTGGATGTGGGGGTGAGGGGCATATGTGGGCGCGCGTGCGTGCGTGCGTGCGTGGGTCAGCGTTGTTGTGGGGCTACGGGAGGCCGGTCTCTTCCCGCCCCACCGCGCTCCTCATCCAACACTGTTCCCGTACAGCCCGCACTGTGGACACAATGAGGAGCTGTGTTGTGCGTGGATTGCCACCGCTACAATGCACCGCTTGTTGTTGCCACACGCACGCACGTCTCGTAAACCCTACGCCCTCTGGTCAGCCGAGGTCACTCCACGGGGCAGAGTGTGAGGGGGAGAGAGAAGCAGCTACACACACACACACACACACACACACACACACACACACACACACACACACACACACACACACACACACACACACACACACACACACACACTCACAGGCGCGCACACACAGACACACACACACGCACACACACACAGACACACACACACACACAGACACACACGCACACACACACACACACACACACACACACACACACACACACAGGCACGCACACACACACACACACACGCACACACACACACACACACACACACACACACACACACACACACACAGACACACACACGCACACACACACACACACACACACACACAGGCACACACACACACACACACACGCACACACACACACACACACACACACACACACATACACACACAAGCACTTCATGTTCCACCAGCTCAAATCAAACACATTGTCACGTTTGACCAGTCCTGACCAGAATAGATTTGTCATCATTTTTCGCTGCCTCATAGTTCATAAACGACAATATAGCTTTCTCCGGCTGCTCCTCTTTCTGCTCCTATAGCTTACGGTCTGTATATACATATACATGTATGTATGTATGTATATGAAGATACACACAAAATGCTGGAGGAACTCAGCGGGACAGGCAGCGTCACTGGAGAGAAGGAATGGGTGACGTTTCGGGTCGAGACCCTTCTTCAAACTGATCTATGTGTCGGAAGGAACTGCAGATGCTGGTTTAAACCGAAGATACACATAAAAAGATGGAGTAATTCAGCGGGACAGGCAGCATCTCTGGAGAGAGAGATCTCTTCAGTGTGAAGAAGGGTCTTGACCCCAAAATGTCACCCATTCCTTCTCTCCACAACGTTTCGGGCCGAAACGTTGCCTATTTCCTTAGCTCCATAGATGCTGCTGCACCCGCTGAGTTACTCCAGCACTCTGTGAAACGTCACCTATCCATGTTCTCCATAGATGCTGCTGCACCCGCTGAGTTACTCCAGCACTCTGTGAAACATCACCTATCCATGTTCTCCACAGATGCTGCCTGACCCGCTGAGTTACTCCAGCACTCTGTGTCTACCTCCTTCATAACTATAATCATATTTTATTAGCCAAGTATGTTTTGCAACACACGAGGAATTTGATTTGCCCTCCAGTGATACAATTAAAAAGCAACAAGACACACAAAACACATTTTAACATAAACATCCACCACAGTGACTCCTCCACATTCCTCACTACGATGGAAGGTGAAAAACAGTTCAATCTCTTCCCCTCTTTGTCCTCCCGTGGCCGAGCCTTCCGTTGACGGGACGATCTTGACACAGAGTCAAGTTCCCGTGTCGGGGGATCTCAGCTCCCCCACGCTGGGCGATCGGACACCAGGTCGGGGCTGGTCGAACCTCCTGCGGCTCGGAGCTTCCCCACATCAGTCTCTATCTGAGACTGCCAACTCCTCGATGGTGAAATCCGTAGGGCGTGATTGGAGCGTCGATCCCAGACAAGGGATCGCAGGCTCTGATGGTAAATCCATGCCCTGCGGTGGGGCTCAAAGTCAGTCCGGAGCGAGGCCGCCAGCTCCACGATGTTAGGCCGCTGAGCGACTGGAGATACGATCGCATCTCCGGCAGGGTAAGAGATTGAAGAAAAGTTCCCCCTCCCCACATAAAACAAACCAGAGAACATTAACGCAAACTGTTAAAACACACTAAATATAACAAAGAAATGGTGAGAAGACGGACAGACTGTTGGCGAGGCTGCCATCGCTGTCAGCACCCCCTGGTGGAACTATATATATATTCATGAGCGAGATGAGAGAGTGGCCAGGGTGGTGCGGGTCTCTGATGATGCTGGCTGCCTTTTTGCGGCAGTGACTCCTGTAGATCCCTTCGATGGTGGGGAGGTCAGTACTGTGTGATGGACCGGGCAGTGTCCACTACTCTCTGGCCACTCCATCATTCCTGGGCGTTCGAGTTGCTGACCTGAGCCGTGACGTTATGGTGATGCAGAATGATGGGTCGGCACGCTGGTGCAGCGGGTAGAGCTGCTGCCTCACAGCGCCAGAGACCCGGGTACGATCCCGACTACGGGCGCTGTCTGTACGGAGTTTGCAGGTTCTCCCCGTGACCTGTGTGGGTTTTCTCCGGGCGCTCCGGTTTCCTCCCACACTCCAAAAACGTGCGGGTTTGTAGGTTAATTGGCTTTGGTGTAAATGTACATTGTGTCTAATGTGTGTGTGGATCGCTGGTCGGCTGGGAATCTACCTCCTCCGGCAGCTCGTTCCATTCACCCACCACCATCTGTGTGGAAACGTTACCCCTCGGGCTCCTATTAAATCTTTTCCCCTTCACCTTGAACCCATGTCCTCTGGTCCTCGCTTCCCCTACTCTGGGTTAGAGACAATACATCTTGTCTCTGTGCATCTGTACATGATAAGGGAATAACGTTTAGTGCAAGGTAAAACCAGCAAAGTCCGACCAAGGATAGTCCGAGGGTCACCAATGAGGTGGACAAAAATACGGGAGAAACTCAGCGGGTGCAGCAGTATGTATGGAGCGAAGGAAATAGGCAACGTTTCGGACCGAAACCCTTCTCCAATGAGGTAGATAGTAGTTCAGGACCGCTCTCTAGTTGTGGTAGGATGGTTCAGTTGCCTGATAACAGCCGGGAAGAAACTGTCCCTGAATCTGGAGGTGTGTGTGCGTTGGTTTTCACACTTCTGTACCTCTTGCCCGATGGGAGAGGGGAGAAGAGGGAGTGGCCGGGGGTGAGACTGGTCCTTGATGATGCTGCTGGCCTTGCCGAGGCAGCGTGAGGTGTAGATGGAGTCAATGGAAGGGAGGTTGGTTTGTGTGTGTGTGCGATGGTCTGGGCTGCGTCCACAATTCTCTGCGATTTCTCGCGGGTCTTGGATGGAGCTGGTCCCAAACCGTTCTGTGATGCGTCCCGATAAAGGGGAGATAGTGAGGGGGAGACATGTCTGATCTTGCCCCCTTCCCCAGAGACACCATCTGCCACCATTTGGCATACACGTATCTCTGGCTCCTGGCTCTGGGACTGGTTAATGCCGAGACAGACACAGAGTGCTGGAGTAACTCAGCGGGTCAGGCTGCATCTGTGGGGAACATGGATAGGTGACGTTTCACAGAGTGCTGGAGTAACTCAGCGGGTGCAGCAGCATCTATGGAGCTAAGGAAATAGGCAACGTTTCGGGTCGAAACGTTGCCTATTTCCAGAAGGGTTTCGGCCCGAAATGTTGCCTATTTCCTTCGCTCCATAGATGCTGCTGCACCATAACTCAGCGGGTCAGGCAGCATCTTCCGAGAACGGGATAGGAAACGTTTGCCTAGTGCCAGAAGAGTTCGGCCCGCGGGTTGCCTAGCATCTGTGGCTCCATGGATATGACGTTTCACAGAGTGCTGGAGTAACTCAGCGGGTCAGGCAGCATCTGTGGAGAACATTGATAGGTGACGTTTCGGGTTGGGTCCTTTCATCAGTTTGAAAAAGGCCCTTCCATAAGCTAGGGTACTGTCCGATTCACCTCTACCCCATTGTGGACAGTGGACTTTGTCTGTGGAACTGATGCGCTACAATGCTGAGAACTATATTCTGCACTCTGTATCTTCCCCTTTGCTATACCTGTTGGACTGGAGTTTGACTTCTGAATTCCTGGCTGGAAAGGGAGCAGAGGGGATTTACGAGGATGTTGCTGGGACTAGAGGGTGTGAGCTACAGGGAGAGGTTGAGCAGGCTGGGTCTCTATTCCATGGAGCGCAGGAGGATGAGGGGTTAGCGGGGGATAAAGGCAGGAGAATGGGGCTGAGAGAGAAAGATAGATCAGCCATGATTGAATGGGGTAGGTGGGCCGAATGGCCTAATTATGCTCCTATCACATAAACGAAATTATGAGGGGTGATCTTAGAGCGGTGTCTGTCTCCCCCTCCCTCTCTCCCCTTCCCTCCCTCTCTCCCTCCCTCCCTCTCTTTCTCTCTCTCCCTCCCTCCCTCCTGCTAGCGAGAGGCAGCATAATCGCAGCTCTACACAGCGGCCTGTAGATTGACAGAATCTGCACCCGACCGACCGAGGAACATCACAGTGGATGTGAGCCCCTGGATGTACAGAATACTGGTGGAGAGAGGGAGAGAGACAGAGAGAGGGAGGTAGAGAGAGACAGGGAGAGACAGAGAGGGAGAGACAGAGAGGGAGAGACAGACAGGGAGAGGAACAAAGGGAGAGACAGAGAGAGAGACAAAGAGAGGGGGAGAGACAGAGAGAGAGACAGAGATAGACAGACTGAAACAGAGAGGGAGGGAGACAGAGGAACAAAGGGAGAGAGACAGAGAGAGAGACAAAGAGAGAGGGAGAGGGGAGCGAGAGAGACAGGTCGAGAGAAACAGAGAGAGGGAGAGCAGACAAAGAGAGGGGAGAGGGGAGAGAGAGAGAGAGAGAGGGGGGGAGAGGTAGAGGGGCTGCCGGTCACTCCGGCCATGGACTGCACTGTCCCCCCCTCACCCCCCTCATCATCCCACTGTTGAACCCACACACATCGCCATGGAGGGGCTGCTCTCTCCAATGAGAACAAAGGTAAGAGATTAGCGGAGAGGGAGAGAGGGGACCTGTTTAACCCCGTGTGGGGAGAGGGGGAGGGGAGGGGAGGGAGAGAGAGAGTGGCGATGGCTCGCTCTGTATGGGAAGGGGGCTGGTGTACACGAGGTCTCGGTGATGTGTGTGTGTGGCTGTATTGCGTTGAGCAGATTGTACAGACAGCCATGTTTACTCATTCATCCTCCCCTCGACACCATGGTGAAGCCGACAGGGGCCGGTTACTGGGGGGGGGGGGGGGGGGGGAGAGGGGGAGACCTGGTCACCAGTGTGTTGGTGGGGGGGGGGGGGGGGGGTTGGTGTTGAGAGATTGAAAGGGATCTGTCAGGAATGTGGTGATAACAGACTTGCTCTGTTTTTACGTTGGGTGAGAGAGGGGGGAGAGAGGGAGGGATGGATGGATGGAGAGAGGGAGAGAGAGAGACTCTGTGCGGTGTAGTGTGTGTGTGCGTGTGTGTTGTGGGGGTGACGAAGGTTCTCTCTCAGGCAGAGGGAGCCGGGAGCTGCCAGATTCACCCCATCATTGGTTTGATGTCAATGTCCGGTGGGAGTGGTGGTGGGGGGGAATGTTTGACCCTGTATTTGTTGTCAGTTTACTGCACAGAGAGGGTGGGGGGGCACTGATGGGGGGGGCAGTCACTGATGGAGGGGGCGGTGCAGTCAGGAGATTTGTTGGTTTGTGATGAAAAAAAAGACACAGAGTGCTGGAGTAACTCAGCGGGTCAGGCAGCATCTGTGGAGAACATGGATAGGTGACGTTTCACAGAGTGCTGGAGTAACTCAGCGGGTTACTCAGAGTGGAGCGGCTGGGCTTGTACACTCTGGAGTTTAGAAGGATGAGAGGATATCTTATTGAAGCATGTAAGATCATTAAGGGTTTGGACACGCTAGAGGCAGGAAACATGTTCCCGATGTTGGGGGAGTCCAGAACCAGGGGCCACACAGTTTAAGAATAAGGTATAAGCAATTTAGAACGGTGACGAGGAAACACTTTTTCACACAAGAGAGAGGTGAGTCTGTGGAATTCTCTGCCTCAGAGGGCGGTGGAGGCCGGTTCTCTGGATGCTTTCAAGAGAGAGCTAGATAGGGCTCTTAAAGATAGCGGAGTCAGGGGAGAAGGCAGGAACGGGGCACTGATTGGGGATGATCAGCCATGATTACGCGGTGCTGGCTCGAAGGGCCGAATGGCCTCTACTCCTACACCTATTGTCTATTGAATATGGGGAGCTGTTCCTCCAGTTTGCGCTGGGCCCCACTCTGACAGTGGACGGAGAGGTCAGAGTAGGAATGGGAAGGGGAGGTTGCAATGGTCAGTAGCAGGGAGATCCAGCGGGTTTGGCCGCGGACTGACCATTCAAACGGTTGTCCAGTTTGCCCTTGGGTCAGACTCGGGCTGGACATCAGAACCTCCTGACCATGGTCCTTGCTCTCTGGCTCCATCTATGGCCGCTGCTGGAATTGCAAACCCGGACAAGGGTAGTCTGAACTAAAACCTTTGGTGGACAAAAATGCTGGAGGAACTCAGCGGGTGAGGCAGCATCTATGGGACAAGGAAATAGGCGACGTTTCATAGATGCTTTCCAGGTCTCGTACCCCGTTCCTGCTTTCTCCCCATATCCCCTGACTCCGCTATCTTTAAGAGCGGAAGGGTGTCGACCCGAAACGTTGCCTATTTCCTTAGCTCCATAGATGCTGCCTGACCCGCTGAGTTACTCCAGCACTCTGTGAAACGTCACCTATCCATGTTCTCCACAGATGCTGCCTGACCCGCTGAGTTATGGTGCAGCAGCATCTATGGAGCGAAGGAAATAGGCAACGTTTCGGGCTGAAACCCTTCTGGAAATAGGCAACGTTTCGGGCCGAAACCCGGAAGGGTTTCGACCCGAAACGTTGCCTATTTCCTTAGCTCCATAGATGCTGCTGCACCCACTGAGTTACTCCAGCACTCTGTGAAACGTCACCTATCCATGTACGACTCTTCTGGTTCTGATTAGAGGCTAAAGAGGGAGTAGAGAGGAATTGTGAATGATCCCAGGAATGAGTGGGTTAACATATGATGAGCCGTTTGTCGGCACTGGGCCTGTACTCGCTGGAGTTTAGAAGAATGAGGGGGGACCTCATTGAAACTTACTGAATAGTGAAAGGCCTGGATAGAGTGGATGTGGAGAGGATGTTTCCACTAGTGGGAGAGTCTAGGACCAGAGGGCACAGCCTCAGAATTAAAGGATGTTCCTTTAGGAAGGAGATGAGGAGGAATTTCTTTAGCCAGAGGGTGGTGAATCTGTGGAATTCATTGCCACAGACGGCTGTGGAGGCCACAAGTCAGTGGATATTTTTAAGGCAGAGATAGACAGATTCTTAATTAGTGCGGGTGTCAGGGGTTATGGGGAGAAGGCAGGAGAATGGGGTTAGGAGGGAGAGATAGATAGAAACATAGAAACATAGAAATTAGGTGCAGGAGTAGGCCATTCGGCCCTTCGAGCCTGCACCGCCATTCAATATGATCATGGCTGATCATCCAACTCAATATCCCGTACCTGCCTTCTCTCCATACCCCCTGATCCCCTTAGCCACGAGGGCCACATCTAACTCCCTCTTAAATATAGCCAATGAACTGGCCTCAACTACCCTCTGTGGCAGAGAGTTCCAGAGATTCGCCACTCTCTGTGTGAAAAAAGTTCTTCTCATCTCGGTTTTAAAGGATTTCCCCCTTATCCTTAAACTGTGACCCCTTGTCCTGGACTTCCCTAACATCGGGAGCAATCTTCCTGTATCTAGCCTGTCCAACCCCTTAAGAATTTTGTAAGTTTCTATAAGATCAGCCATGAATGAATGGTGGAGTAGACTTGTTGGGCCGAATGGCCCAATTCTGCTCCTATCCCTTATGAACGGGGAGATGCAGCGAGACCTGGGTGTCATGGTACACCAGTCATTGAAAGTAGGCATGCAGGTGCAGCAGGCAGTGAAGAAAGTGAATGGTATGTTAGCTTTCATAGCAAGAGGATTTGAGTATAGGAGCAGGGAGGTTCTACTGCAGTTGTATAGGGTCTTGGTGAGACCACACCTGGATATTGCGTGCAGTTTTGGTCTCCAAATCTGAGGAAGGACATTATTGCCATAGAGGGAGTGCAGAGAAGGTTCACCAGACTGATTCCTGGGATGTCAGGACTGTCTTATGAAGAAAGACTGGATAGACTTGGTTTATACTCTCTAGAGTTTAGGAGATTGAGAGGGGATCTTATAGAAACTTACAAAATTCTTAAGGGGTTGGACAGGCTAGATGCAGGAAGATTGTTTCCGATGTTGGGGAAGTCCAGGACAAGGGGTCACAGCTTAAGGATAAGGGGGAAATCCTTTAAAACCGAGATGAGGAGAACTTTTTTCACACAGAGAGTGGTGAATCTCTGGAACTCTCTGCCACAGAGGGTAGTTGAGGCCAGTTCATTGGCTATATTTCAGAGGGAGTTAGATGTGGCCCTTGTGGCTAAGGGGATCAGAGGGTATGGAGAGAAGGCAGGTACAGGATACTGAGTTGGATGATCAGCCATGATCATATTGAATGGCGGTGCAGGCTCGAAGGGCCGAATGGTCTACTCCTGCACCTAATTTCTATGTTTCTATGAAGGCAGCGAAAAATGATTTAAAAAATCTATGCTGGTCAAATCTGAATGTGTGAAAAATGCCAAACATTTTCATTCTGTGAGTTGTTCCCAGCGGCAGGAACACATTTAACGCGATTCAAAAAAACTAATTTTTTGTCACATCATATATTCCTATCTTGCTTTTTTAATCTTATACATATTAATAAAATAATTATGTTAATTCATAGGTTGAGTGACATTAAATAATTAGTTCTGACTGAGTCAGATTTTAGTTTAAGAAAGAACTGCAGATGCTGGAAAAATCTGAAGGTGGACAAAAATGCCGGAGGAACTCAGCGGGTGAGGCAGCATCTATGGAGCGAAGGAATAGGCGACGTTTCGGGTCGAGACCCGGAAGGGTCTCGACCCGAAACGTCGCCTATTCCTTCGCTCCATAGATACTTTCTGGGTCTCGACCAAGCCAATTAACCTACAAACCTGCACTTGTGTGGGAGGAAACCAGAGCGCCCGGAGAAAACCCACTCGGACATGGGCAGAATGTGCAAACTCCGTACAGACAGCACACGTGGTCAGGATCAAACCCGGGTGCCTGTTCTAAAATGCAGTTTTCACCCTCCACGCTGTCCACAGTTAATAGTCTTCTGTTCAACGTGACTTTTGGCAGGTGAGACTAGCATTGAGCTGTACAGCACGGAAACAGGCCCTTCAGCCCACCTTGTCCATACTGGGCTAGTCCCATTTGCCTGCATTTGGCCCAAATCCCTGTAAAACCTTTCCATGAACAAGGCACATAAACAGGACACAGGGTGATGGAGGAACTCAGCGGAAACCATGGATAGGTGACGTTTTGGGTTTCTGGCTGAAGAAGGCTCAACTATCCATGTTCTCCACAGATGCTGCTGCACCCGCTGAGTTACTCCAGCACTCTGTGAAACGTCACCTATCCGTGTTCTCCACAGATGCTGCTGCACCCGCTGAGTTACTCCAGCACTCGGTGTCCTTTTAACCTGCCGTGAGGTTTGGTGCATTGTGGGGTTCAGCATAATAATAATAATCAGTATGTCTAACAATAATAATTATAACATCCCAGATACGCCTTCAGGTCGATGATTGGTGGGGTCGCTCGTGACTTTGTGGTGAACTGTGTGTGTGTAGAAACTTACAAAATTCTTAAGGGGTTGGACAGGCTAGATGCAGGAAGATTGTTCCCGATGTTGGGGAAGTCCAGGACAAGGGGTCACAGCTTAAGGATAAGGGGGAAATCCTTTAAAACCGAGATGAGAAGAACATTTTCCACACAGAGAGTGGTGAATCTCTGGAATTCTCTGCCGCAGAAGGTAGTTGAGGCCAGTTCATTGGCTGTATTTAAGAGGGAGTTAGATGTGGCCCTTGTGGCTAAAGGGATCAGGGGGTATGGAGAGAAGGCAGGTACGGGATACTGAGTTGGATGATCAGCCATGATCATATTGAATGGCGGTGCAGGCTCGAAGGGCCGAATGGCCTACTCCTGCACCTAATTTCTATGTTTCTATGTTTCTATATGTGTGTGTGTATATGTATGTGTGTGTATATGTGTGTGCGTGTGTGTGTGTGTGTATATGTATGTGTGTGTGTATATATGTGTGTGTGTGTGTGTGTGTGTATATATATATATGTGTGTGTGTGTGTATATGTGTGTGTGTGTGTGTGTGTATATATATGTGTGTGTGTGTATATGTGTGTGTGTGTGTGTGTGTGTGTGTGTGTGTGTGTGTGTGTGTGTGTGTGTGTGTGTGTGTGTGTGTGTGTGTGTGTGTGTATATATGTGTGTGTGTGTGTGTGTGTGTGTGTGTGTGTGTGTATATGTGTGTGTGTTTGTGTGTGTGTGTGTATGTGTGTGTGTGTATATGTGTGTGTGTATGTGTGTGTGTATATGTATGTGTGTGTGTGTGTGTGTGTGTGTGTGTGTGTGTGTGTGTGTGTGTGTGTGTGTGTGTATATATGTATATGTGTATGTGTGTGTGTGTGCGTGTGTGCACAGTCAGAAATGATCCCAGCAATGAGTGGGTTAACCTATGATGAGCGTTTGTCGGCACTGGGCCTGTACTCGCTGGAGTTTCGAGGGATGAGGGGGAACCTCATTGAAACGTACAGAATAGTGAAAGGCCTGGATAGAGTGGATGTGGAGAGGATGTTTCCACTAGTGGGAGAGTCTAGGACCAGAGGGCACAGCCTCAGAATTAAAGGACGTTCCTTTAGGAAGGAGATGAGGAGGAATTTCTTTAGTCAGAGGGTGGTGAATCTGTGGAATTCTTTGCCACAGACGGCTGTGGAGGCCACAAGTCAGCAGATATTTTTAAGGCAGAGATAGATAGATTCTTGATTAGTACGGGTGTCAGGGGTTATGGGGAGGAGCCAGGAGAATGGGGTTTGGAGGGAGAGATAGATCAGGCATGATTGCATGGGGTAGTAGAGTTGACGGGCCGAATGGCCTAAATCTGCTCCTATCTCTTATGAAACGTGGTACCCTGACCCTGTGACACAGTGAGTTGATGCGGGTGAACCTTTGACCTTGAGCAAGCTGTAATTGAGGCTTGCCTTGTGGCCGAGCGCTAGTGATCCCGTGATGATACCTGATCTACACCCACCCTGCCCCTTGTTTGTGCTCCAATCTCAACACCATTCTGCTGGCACGGTGGTGCAGCGGGTAGAGCTGCTGCCTCTCAGCGCCAGAGACCCGGGTTCCATCGTGACTACGGGCGCTGCCTGTGTGTTGGTACGCCCGTGCCGACCAGCGACCCCCGCACGCTACCACCATCTTACACCCACCGCGGACAATTTACAATTCTACCGAGAGGCCAAATAATCTACAGACCCCGCACGTCTTTGGAGTGTGGGAGGAAACCGGAGCACCCGGAGAAAACCCACGCAGGTCACGGGGAGAACGTGCAAACTCCGTACAGACAGCGCCCGTAGTCGGGATGGAACCCGGGTCTCTGGCGCTGTGAGGCAGCAGCTCTACCCGCTGCGCCACCGTGACGCCCTCAGATGTCAAATAAGTTATTCCTCAGACTTAGTCGGAAGTTTAATGAAATGACACCTTTACCTCTCCAACTGTTAGAACAATTTGTTCTACTGGTATACGGTGGAACGGACTTAACGGTGAACAGGGACTTAAATTGTTGAAACTCTCTGCAGCCCAGATTATGTTTATTTTTCTTTTTTTCCCTTCTATTTTTTCTATATATATTTTAATTAGAAGCAAGCACATACCACAATAAAACCATTCCATGTATATCAGTCGAACATCAATAACATTATCAGTTGTGCATTGTCTCTGCTTCTAGTTTTTTTTAATAGAAAGAGAGCAAGAGAGAAAGGGAAAAAAAGCCTGATAAGGAAGAATGGAATAATTTACTAATAATACATTATTGGAGATAGGTTCTTAAATTATAAAGTTTAACTTTTCATCTAATCCTGAGTTCAAACTTCAGTTAGGTTCCCGTTTGTTTTTCTTTCTTTTTTTTAAATTTAATTTTAATTTTTATTAGAAGTACGGTAAATTACAATACTACACAACACATATATCTTAATACATTTTTTGTACCCCTTCATTTTTTTTTTTGAGCTTTAAGAAAAAGATAGAAGTAAAGAAAGTAAAGAAAGTGCGCAAGAGTCGTGAAGTGCAAGAGTGTTGGGAAAAGAAAGCCCCTTAGAAAAGAAGTTAGAGAAGGAAGTAAAGTGGGATAGTAGACCCTAGAAAAGGAAGAAAAAGAAAATAGGAACAATCGCTCTATTATAACATTAAACTCCGCAGAAAGGGGACTACCAACCCACAGAGAGTGGTGAATCTCTGGAACTCTCTGCCACAGAGGGTAGTTGAGGGGCCCACAGTTTAAGGATAAGGGGTTCTTTTGGACCTATATTTTTAAGAGTGGGATCTCTGGTTAGATGTGGCCCAGTTTGTGGCTGTAAAGGGGATCAGGGGGGTATGGAGAGAAGGCAGGTACAGGATACTGAGTTGGATGATCAGACATGATCATATTGAATGGCGAATGGTGCAGGCTCGAAGGGCCGAATGGCCTACTCCTGCACCTAATTTCTATGTTTCTAAGTCTGTTTTTGTTGTTTTACCCCCCGTTACCAGGTCCTGATACCATTTATTTATTTATTTATTTTTAAAAATTACTATTGAACCTCATACTTGTAATAGGTCCAGAAACATAGACCACGTCTTTTGGAATTGGTCTGCTGTACCTGCTAAGAGGAATCTCATCTCTTCCAGATGTAATGTTTCAAATATATTTGATATCCACATTTTTATATCCACCGTTTGTTTTTCTTCTTTAGTTTCGGGGGCTTTTGTGTTTTTAGTTTTTCTACATATAAGTTATCTTTTATACACTTAAGTATATTTACATAGAGACCGGGAGGTCTATATTCAATGTATATGTTGACACCGGACTCATATTTAGTTTATCCCTGCCATTAATGTCACCCTGATCCCTATGTCAGATTCAGATTCAGATTCAGATTCAACTTTAATTGTCATTGTCAGTGTACAGTACAGAGACAACGAAATGCATTTAGCATCTCCCTGGAAGAGCGACATAGCACATGATTTGAATAAATATTTACATTAGCATATATATACAGACATGTTTTTCCTGTGGGAGGAGTGTCCGGGGGGGGGGGGGGGTGGTGATTGGCAGTCACCGAGGTACGTTGTTGAGTAGAGTGACAGCCGCCGGGAAGAAGCTGTTCCTGGACCTGCTGGTCCGGCAACGGAGAGACCTGTAGCGCCTCCCGGATGGTAGGAGGGTAAACAGTCCATGGTTGGGGTGAGAGCAGTCCTTGGCGATGCTGAGCGCCCTCCGCAGACAGCGCTTGCTTTGGACAGACTCAATGGAGGGGAGCGTGGAACCGGTGATGCGTTGGGCAATTTTCACCCCCCTCTGCAATGCCTTCCGGTCGGAGACAGAGCAGTTGCCATACCATACTGTGATACAGTTGGTAAGGATGCTCTCGATGGTGCAGCGGCAGAAGTTCACCAGGATCTGAGGAGACAGATGGACCTTCTTCAGTCTCCTCAGGAAGAAGAGACGCTGATGAGCCTTCTTGATCAGAGTAGAGGTATTGTGGGTCCAAGAGAGGTCATCGGAGATGTTGACTCCCAGGAACCTGAAGCTAGAAACACGTTCCACCTCCGTCCCGTTAATGTGGATGGGGGTGTGCGTGCCGCCTCTGGACTTCCTGAAGTCTACAGTGAGCTCCTTGGTCTTGGAGTTGGAGTATCAATATCACTGCTACATTTATCATTATTTCTTTGTTGTTTTGTTTTTGCTTTTGAAAAAAACGAATAAAAAGATTTTAAAAGAAAGAAAAAGGCAGCTTTAAGTGATTGCCCAGGATGTGGGTTTTTAGTGGCAAGGATGGTATCTCTTGCCCATTCCCGATTACCCTCGAGTTTAGTATATTGTCACATCTACAGTGAGAAGCTTTTGTTGTGTGCTAACCATCCTCTCACCAACTAGGGAGCAGTTCTGGCCTCCCATCCACCTCATTAGTTGTTTCTGCAGTTGTACAGGGCCCTAGTGAGACCACACCTGGAGTATTGTGTGCAGTTTTGGTCCCCTAATTTGAGGAAGGACATTCTTGCTATTGAGGGAGTGCAGCGTAGGTTTACAAGGTTAATTCCCGGGATGGCGGGACTGTCATATGCTGAGAGAATGGAGCGGCTGGGCTTGTACACTCTTGAGTTTAGAAGGATGAGAGGAGATCTCATTGAAACATATAAGATTATTAAGGGTTTGGACACGCTAGAGGCAGGAAACATGTTCCCGATGTTGGGGGAGTCCAGAACCAGGGGCCACAGTTTAAGAATAAGGGATAAGCCATTTAGAACGGGGACGAGGAAACACTTTTTCACACAGAGAGTTGTGAGTCTGTGGAATTCTCTGCCTGAGAGGGCGGTGGAGGCCGGTTCTCTGGATGCTTTCAAGAGAGAGCTAGATAGAGCTCTTAAAAATAGCGGAGTCAGGGGATATGGGGAGACGGCAGGAATGGGGTACTGATTGGGGATGATCAGCCATGATCACATTGAATGGCGGTGCTGGCTCGAAGGGCCGAAGGGCCTACTCCTGCACCTATTGTCTATTGTATATTACAGACAATCGGACTATCTTTAATCTGACTAAACCTTATTCCCTTTGGAGTGTGTAGAAACAGAGAAACATAGAGAAAATAGGTGCAGGAGTAGGCCATTCGGCCCTTCGAGCCTGCACCGCCATTCAATATGATCATGGCTCAGTATCCTGTACCTGCCTTCTCTCCATACCCCCCTGATCCCTTTAGCCACAAGGGCCGCATCTAACGCCCTCTTAAATATAGTTAATGAACTGTGGCCTCGACTACCTTCTGTGGCAGAGAATTCCACAGATTCACCACTCTCTGTGTGAAAAATGATTTTCTCATTTCAGTCCTAAAAGATTTCCCCCTTATCCTTAAACTGTGACCCCTTGTCCTGGACTTCCCCAACATCGGGAGCAATCTCCCTGCATCTTGCCTGTCCAACCCCTTAAGAATTTTGTAAGTTTCTATAAGATCCCCCCTCAATCTTCTAAATTCTAGTGAGTACAAGCCGAGTCTATCCAGTCTTTCTTCATATGAAAGTCCTGACATCCCAGGAATCAGTCTGGTGAACCTTCTCTGTACTCCCTCTGTGGCAAGAATGTCTTTCTTCAGATTAGGAGACCAAAACTGTACGTGATACTCCAGGTGTGGTCTCACCAAGACCCTGTACAACTGCAGTAGAACCTCCCTGCTCCTATACTCAAATCATTTTGCTACGAATGAGAGAGATGTGGAACAAATGAATGTATGCAGATATGCAGAAAGTAATGATGATGAGGGAGAGAAGCGTTGCCTTTGTGTTGTGACTTTGTGCCCTTCATAACTCTTGGGCAACATGGGCAATTATTGTGACTTGTTTGAACTCGTGTCCTTTGCCAGGGGCTGAGGATTAAATCTGGAGCATTCCGGAATTTCCTTTTCCTGGCCTGAAGGAAATGTTTTCAACGTAAATTAATTTACCGTGGAATAGAAACATCGTTGAGTGTCACCGCAGTGTGTGATCTTTGCAAGGTGTAAGTTGTTGACAAAATGTTTAGCTGAAGGAAAACTGAGCCAAGGGTCCTTCAAAGACAGACGCAGAGTGCTGGAGTAACCCAGCGGGTCAGGCAGCATCTGTGGAGAACATGGATAGGTGACGTTTCACAGAGTGCTGGAGTAACTCAGCGGGTGCAGCAGCATCTATGGAGCTAAGGAAATAGGCAACGTTTCGGGTCGAAACCCTTTCGGGTTTCGGCCCGAAACGTTGTCTATTTCCAGAAGGGTTTCGGCCCGAAACGTTGCCTATTTCCTTCGCTCCATAGATGCTGCTGCACCATAACTCAGTGGGTCAGGCAGCATCTGTGGAGAACATGGATAGGTGACGTTTCACAGAGTGCTGGAGTAACTCAGCGGGTCAGGCAGCATCTGCGGAGAACATGGATAGGTGACGTTTCACAGAGTGCTGGAGTAACTCAGTGGGTCAGGCAGCATCTGTGGAGAACATGGATAGGTGACGTTTCACAGTGCTGGAGCATCTGTGGAGACAGAAGGAATGGGTGACGTTTCGGGTCGAGACCCCACTTCAGACTGATGTCGGGGGAGAGGGCGGTACGTAGATAAGCAAGTGTGAGGTGTGAGAACAGGGCAATGGGGATGGAGATCAACAAAAATATAGACTAGATCATTGTTAGTTTGGGGAAGATGACAACAAAGCAGAGATAGAATGTAGTCAGAGATAGACAATAGACAATAGGTGCAGGAGGAGAGGCCATTCGGCCCTTCGAGCCAGCACCGCCATACACTGTGATCATGGCTGATCATCCCCAATCAGTACCCCGTTCCTGCTTTCTCCCCATATCCCCTGATTCCGTTAGCCCTAAGAGCAAAATCTAACTCTCTCTTGAAAACATCCAGTGAATTGGCCTCCACTGCCTTCTGTGGCAGAGAATTCCACAGATTCACAACTCTCTGGGCGAAAAAAATTTTCTTCATCTCAGTCCTAAATGACCGACCCCTTATTCTTAAACTATGACCCCTGGTTCTGGACTCCCCCAACATTTTTCCTGCATCTAGCCTGTCCAATCCCGTAAGAATTGTATATGTTTCTATAAGATGTCGCAGATGGCCCATGTGACTTTGTTACTTCTTGCTAATTTTAATGAAAGTTGTCGTTCTGGTCTAGTTTATTGTCCCGTGTACTGAGGTACAGTGAAAAGCTTTTGTTGCGCGCTAACCAGTCAGCGGAAAGACAACACATGATTACAATCGAGCTGTCCACAGTGTACAGATACATGATAAAGGGAATAACGTTTAGCGCAAGGTAAAGTCCGATTAAAGATAGTGCGACGGTCTCCAATGAGGTTTAGCTAAGTTTAATTTAGAGATACAGCGCGGAAACAGGCCCTTCGGCCCAACGGGTCCGTGCCGACCAGCGATCCCCGCACACTAACACTATCCTACACACACACTGGGGACAATTTACATTTACACCGAGCCAATTCACCTACAAACCTGCACGTCTTTGGAGTGTGGGAGGAAACGGAAGATCTCGGAGAAAACCCGCGCAGGTCACGGGGAGAACGTGCAAACTCCGTACAGACAGCACCCGATGGCCGGGATCGAACCGGGGTCTCTGGCGCCGTGAGGCGGCTGCTCCGCCCGCTGCGTTGCCAGGAGCCAGCGTGAGATTGATCCACGGGAGGTTTGGGAAGCTCGTGCTTTTGCGAGCGCTTAGATCCTCAACTCCAGTTCTACAGATGGATCCTGACTGTGATGTATTGAAGTCAATTGAAGAGGAGAGTGCTTCACCGCCTGGCGGGCTTGTTATTAATCGAGACAGTGGCCTTTGTAGATTTAATTCATTAAACTTCGACTGGGTTATTTGTCAGGATTACTCGTTGCTGCTTCAGTGTTTCGCTTTCTGGATTTCCTCTCTGAACATCCAGCATCTACGGGTTGTGATTTAATATCTAATTACCCAGGTGTGTGCTCGGCGCTAATTGGAGCAAAGGTCCCATATTTATTTTAATTCCCTCTCGTTAACAGTTAGCATGAAATTAAATACTGAAATCAGAATGCTGCCTCGTCTGATCCAAGCGGATAGGTGGGGGAATTTTGGCTTTAGTTCCTGTGGTTGAGATTTTAGAAGCGTTTGGAGAATGTTTGTTAACAGTGAGAGAACAGGTCGGCTGGGCTTGTATTCAGTGGAGGTAAGCAAAAGGAAATAGGCAACGTTTCGGGTCGAAACCCGGAAGGGTTTCGGCCCGAAACGTTGCCTATTTCCAGAAGGATTTCGGCCCGAAACGTTGCCTATTTCCAGAAGGATTTCGGCCTAAAACGTTGCCTATTTCCAGAAGGATTTCGGCCCGAAACGTTGCCTATTTCCAGAAGGATTTCGGCCTAAAACGTTGCCTATTTCCAGAAGGATTTCGGCCCGAAACGTTGCCTATTTCCAGAAGGATTTCGGCCTAAAACGTTGCCTATTTCCAGAAGGATTTCGGCCCAAAACGTTGCCTATTTCCAGAAGGGTTTCGGCCCGAAACGTTGCCTATTTCCAGAAGGGTTTCGGCCTGAAACGTTGCCTATTTCCAGAAGGGTTTCGGCCCGAAACGTTGCCTATTTCCTTCTAGGT
This sequence comes from Leucoraja erinaceus, assembly GCF_028641065.1. Classification (NCBI taxonomy): domain Eukaryota; kingdom Metazoa; phylum Chordata; class Chondrichthyes; order Rajiformes; family Rajidae; genus Leucoraja; species Leucoraja erinaceus. Next base: position 36,087,772 of record NC_073398.1, on the reverse strand, counting down.
TTCGGCCCGAAACGTATTCACTGGAGGTAGATAAAAGTGCTGGAGAAACTCAGCGGGTGCAGCAGCATCTATGGAGCAAAGGAAATAGGAAACTTTTCGAGCCGAAACCCTTCTTCAGACTTCTTTTGTATTCACTGGAGTTTAGAAGGATGAGAGGGTATCTTATTGAAACATATACAATAATTAAAGGATTGGACAGGCCAGATGCAGGGAAAATGTTCTCCATGTTGGGGGAGTCCAGAAACAGTTTAAGAATAAGGGGTTGACCATTTCGGACTGAGATCTCGATAGGGCTCTTAAAGATGGTGGAGTCAGGGGATATGGGAAGAAGGCAGGAACAGAGTACTGAATGGGGATGATCAGCAATGATCACATAGAATGGCGGTGCTGGCTCGAAGGGCCGAATGGCCTCCTCCTGCACTATTGTCTATTGTCTATTGAGATGAGGAAAAACCTTTTCACCCAGAGAGTTGTGAATCTGTGGAATTCTCTGCCACAGAAGGCAGTGGAGGCCGATTCACTGGATGTTTTCAAGAGAGAGTTAGATTTAGCTCTTGGGGCTAACGGAATCAAGGGATATGGGGAGAAGGCAGGAACGGGGTACTGATTGTGGATGATTAGCCATGATCATATTGAGTGGCGGTGCTGGATCGAAGGGCCGAATGGCCTCCTCCTGCACCTATTTTCTATGTTTCTCTCGGAGGCCATGACCTCAGTTGGTTTGGCAAAATGGATAGTCCAGAATGTCTCTGGAACGAAGGGCGCTGAAATATCGTTGATGAACCCGTATATATGTTGGCATGTAGGCATGACATTCTCAATCGCATCAGGAAATGAAATGAACGGGGGAAAAACGCACGGGTTTAAAATGTATTAACACATCTGGGGGATGTTGTATTCAGGAGGTGTAAAGATTTAACTGGTTTGAAGATATCATTCAAGTCTAGGAAGCCGTGATTGCCTTTCATTGTCAGTATGTACTTAGGGCCGGGCGCTTGGAGCTGAATAAAGGTGAACCTGTTTAGCCTGGGTGGTTTATGCTGCCTCAGCAACTTTTTTCTGGAAATATTACATTTACTAGATTAGCGAGTCTTTTTTATCCCCCAAAATCAAATCCGCCTTCAAATCCCATTCAGAGGCGATTTCTCCGAATGCTGTTTATTTGTCGAAATAATTACTAGCAAGGGAGATTTATTCATATATACAGGCAGCGGGCAGCTCAGCTTAGAGTGATACATCGTGGAAACAAACCCTTCAGCCCGACTTGCCTACACCGACCAACATGCCCCAGCTACACTAGTCCCACCTGCCTATGTGTTGGGCCCATATCCATCCAAACCTGTCCTATCCATGTACCTGTCTAACTGTTTCTTAAACATTGGGATAGTCCCAGCCTCAACTACCTCCTCCAGCAGCTCGTTCCATACACCCACCCCCTTCTATAGGAAAAAGTTACCCCTTAGATTCCTATGAAATTTGTCCACCTGCACTTTGAGCGTATGTCCTCTGGTCCTCGATTCCCCTACTCTGGGCAAGAGACTCTCTGTGTCTACCCGATCTATTCCTCTCATGATTTTGTCACACCTCTATAAGATCACCCCTCATCCTCCTGCGCTCCAAGGAATAGAGACCCAGCCTGCTCAACCTCTCCCTGTAGCTCACACCCTCTAGTCCTGGCAACATCCTCGTAAATCTTCTCTGAACCCTTTCCAGCTTGAGGACATCTTTCCTATAACACGGTGCCCAGTACTGAACACAAGACCCTCAATGTGGCCTCACCAACGTCTTGTACAGCTGCAACATGACCTCCCAACACTGCTGTAGTATCCCCTTATCTTCCCCTCACCCAGAGCTTTGTCACACAATCTCCACCACTCTTCTCCAAGTTAAAGGTACTCCGCATTTCATAAGTCCTAGGAGCAGCATTAGGCCATTCGGCCCATCAAGTCTACTCCACCATTCAATCATGGCTGATCTATCTCTCCCTCTCAACCCCATTCTCCTTCCTTCTCCCCGTAACCCCCGACACCCGCACTAAACAAGAATCTGTCTATCTCCGCCTTAAATATATCCACTGACTTGTGGCCTCCACAGCCGTCTGTGGCAAAGAATTCCACAGATTCACCACCCTCTGGCTAAAGAAATTCCTCCTCATCTCCTTCCTAAATGACTGTCGAATTTTGAGGCTGTGCCCTCTGGTCCTAGACTCTCCTCATCCACTCTATCCAGGCCGTTCACTATTAGTGTTATTCCTACTCTGGGTATGAGACTGTGTGTGTCTACCACATCTATTCCTCCCATGATCGTGTACACCTCCATACGCCTTTTGTTTTGCTGAATAAAATGGGATTTGCGTAAACGGGTGGTTGATGGCCAGTAGAGAGGGAGTGGGCCCAAGGGCCAGTTTCCGTGCTATTTGACCCCGTGACCTTTGCGGCCTTTCACAACCATAATGGTTGGTTGCAGTATAATGTGGATAAATGTGAGGTTATCCATTTTGGTGGCAAAAACAGGAAAGCAGACTATTATCTAAATGGTGGCCGACTGGGAAAGGGGGAGATGCAGCGAGACCTGGGTGTCATGGTACACCAGTCATTGAAGGTAGGCATGCAGGTGCAGCAGGCAGTGAAGAAAGCGAATGGTATGTTAGCTTTCATTGCAGAAGGATTTGAGTATAGGAGCAGGGAGGTTCTACTGCAGTTGAACAGGGTCTTGGTGAGACCACACCTGGAGTATTGCGTACAGTTTTGGTCTCCTAATCTGAGGAAGGACATTATTGCCATAGAGGGAGTGCAGAGACGGTTCACCAGACTGATTCCTGGGATGTCACGACTGTCTTATGAAGAAAGACTGGATAGACTCGGTTTATACTCTCTAGAATTTAGGAGATTGAGAGGGGATCTTATAGAAACTTACAAAATTCTTAGGGGGTTGGACAGGCTAGATGCAGGAAGATTGTTCCCGATGTTAGGGAAGTCCAGGACAAGGGGTCATAGCTTAAGGATAAGGGGGAAATCCTTTAAAACCGAGATGAGAAGAACTTTTTTCACACAGAGGGTGGTTGAGGCCAGTTCATTGTCTATATTTAAGAGGGAGTTAGATGTGACCCTTGTGGCTAAGGGGATCAGGGGGTATGGAGAGAAGGCAGGTACGGGATATTGAGTTGGATGATCAGCCATGATCATATTGAATGGCAGTGCAGGCTCGAAGGGCCGAATGGCCTCTACTCCTGCACCTAATGTCTATGTTTTTTTCTATAATCATGTTTTGTTGGCCAAGTATGTTTTGCAACACACGAGGAATTTTATTTGCCGTACAGTCACACCAATAAAAAGCAACAGGACACACAAAACACATTTTAACATAAACATCCACCACAGTGACTCCTCCACATTCCCCACTGTGATGGAAGGCCAAAAAAAGTTCAATCAAGTCCCCTCTTTGTCCTCCCGTGGTCTGGGGCCTCGACCCTTCCGTTGACGGGACGATCTTGGCCCTCCTGCATCGGGGGGGGGGGGTGGGATTCTCAGCCCCCCGCGCCGGGCGATACCCCCGCGATTCGAACGCCGTGCGGTTTTGGAGCCCCCGACTCTGGTCTCCCGCGCGCCTCTTGATGTTAAAGTCCGCAATTTGGCACCGTGTTTTTGGGCAACTTGGCAGTACGGTGGCGCAGCGCGTAGAGCTGCTGCCTCACAGCGCCAGAGACCCGGGTTCCATCCTGACTACGGGCGCTGTCTGTACGGAGTTTGCACGTTCTCCCCGTGACCCGCGTGGGTTTTCTCCGGGTGCTCCGGTTTCCTCCCACACTCCAAAGACGTGCAGGTTTGTAGGCTAATTGGCTTTGGGAATGAATGTAAACTGTTACTAGTGTGTGTAGGATAGTGTTAGTGTGCGGGGATCGCTGGTCGGCACGGACTCGGTGGGCCGAAGGGCCTGTTTCCGTGTTGAATCTAAAACTAAATTTTGCATATCCGTTGACGGGAGCAACTGTCGTTGCTCCCGTCAACGGATATGCAAAATTTAGTTTTAGATTCAACTGTTGCTGTTCCACTTTAGCCTTTTGTGAACAAGTGTCGCAGTCTTTGACCCTTAATGGACATGCCTGGCTCAGTATAGTTTAGTTTAGTTTAGTTCATTGTCATGTCTTATTGCTTGGCCTTTGGATTCATCTGTGGAAACGGTTCAAACTCTAGAACCAGAGTTAATAATTGAAGTTAGAGAGTCATAAAGTTTAGTTTAGTTTAGAGGTACAGCGCGGAAACAGGCCCTTCGGCCCCTCGAGTCTGCACCGACCAGTGATCCCCGCACACTAACACTATCCTACACACAGTGGGGACCATCTACAATGACACCAAAGCCAATTCATCTACAAACCCGCACGTCTGTGGAGTGTGGGAGGAAACCGGAGCGCCCGGAGAAAACCCACGGGGAGAACGTGCAAACTCCGTACAGACAGCGCCCGTAGTCAGGATGGAACCCGGGTCTCTAGCGCTGTGAGGCAGCAGCTCTACCCACATTTCCTTCAATGTTTGAGTTCTCTCTGGAGATGATAGACAATGTTTACACCCACAACACTCACTCCCTCCCCCACTTGCCTGGACCCCATCGACACACTTTTCTCCCTTTTCCTTCCACACCCATTCCCTCATCCAGCCTCACAATTCAAACTCCTTCAGCCTTGTCCCACACCTTTAGTCTTTTCATCTGATCTTTGCTCCAACCATCTACCTATCTGCCTCCCCCCCCCCACCCTCTCCCCCACTCCTGTCTCCACCCATCACTCACCTGGCATTATTCTGCCTCCACCTCTCTCCCCCTTAGTTGAGGCCCAGTTCATTGGATATATCTAAGAGGGAGTTAGATGTGGCCCTTGTGGCTAAAGGGATCAGGGGGTATGGAGAGAAGGCAGGTACAGGATACTGAGTTGGATGATCAGCCATGGTCATATTGAATGGCGAATGGTGCAGGCTCGAAGGGCCGAATGGCCTCTACTCCTTCACCTATTTTCTATGTTTCTATGTTTCTTCAGCCAGAGGGTGGCGAATCTGCGGAATTTATTGCCACAGAAGGCTGTTGGGGCCAAGTCCGTGGATATTTTTAAGGCAGCGATAGATAGATATTCTGTGAAACGTCACCTATCCATGTTCTCCACAGATGCTGCCTGACCCGCTGAGTTATGGTGCAGCAGCATCTGTGGAGCAAAGGAAATAGGCAACGTTTCGGGGCCGAAATCCTTCTGGAAATAGGCAACGTTTCGGGCCGAAACCCTTCCGGGTTTCGGCCTGAAACGTTCCCTATTTCCTTAACTCCACAGATGCTGCCTGACCCGCTGAGTTACTCCAGCACTCTGTGAAACGTCACCTATCCATGTCTCTCCACAGATGCTGCCTGACCCGCTGAGTTACTCCAGCACTCTGTGAAACGTCACCTATCCATGTTCTCCACAGATGCTGCCTGACCCGCTGAGTTACTCCAGCACTCTGTGTCCTTTTGAGTGAACCAGCACCTGCAGTTCCAAGCTTCTATCGAATGTTCCATGCGTGACTAATACACTGTGGTTCTGGCAACAAAATATAGCGTTCTTCTAAAATTCCCCAGGACTGTTATAGATGTCACTTGTAATATATTTGGCCGGTTCTCTTGGATATAGTGGTGGCATTTTCTAGCTGTGGTGGCCTTTTGTAGCCTGGGACCCAGAGAGGGGAAGTTGACAATTGACACAATGGGCCATTGATCGACCAGTCGTACAAATACTCGGGGACTTGTAGTGGTGGAAGGCCTTGGAAGCGAGAGGCTTGAGCCCGTACAAAGCACTGCAGTGTGGCTGGCCCTCTATAAAAGGTCGAGGGGGGAAGTGGAGAGAGTTCACATCGTGCTGGCCTGCAGAGATTGAGTCAGTCCTGGCCACTGTTGATCTCTGTGTGTGTGTGTGTGTGCGCCTTGGGGGCGTGAAGCTGCCTCGGTTGCGTGTCTGGACCGTACACTTCTCCCTGTAGAGTGTGGACAAACGGGCGAGCAATCGATGGAGCTGTAACTGTGGACGAGGGCTGGCTGGACGTTAGTGGACCAGGGGGTTCGGACAGGACGCGCCTGGAACTCGCCCATTGATCACGATGACTTTGGCGGCAAAGCTGGAAGACTTGGAAGTGCGGATGGAGCATCTGCTGATGGATGTGTTTGTGAGTAGCGCCACTCCCTTGCTCCTCGCCTTGTGTTAACAACTAGACTGAGGGTCGCCAGCGCTGAGTCTACAAGGGTTGGCTGGAGAGTCGCGGCACGGTGGTGCAGCGGGTAGAGCTGCTGTCCCACAGCGCCAGAGACCCGGGTTCCATCCTGACCACGGGTGCTGTCTGTACGGAGTTTGCACGTTCTCCCCTTGACCTTCACACAGAGAGTGGTGAATCTCTGGAACTCTCTGCCGCAGAGGGTAGTTCGAGGCCACAGTTCATTGGCTATATTTAAGAGGGAGTTAGATGTGGCCCTTGTGGCTAAAGGGATCAGGGGGTATGGAGAGAAGGCAGGTACGGGATACTGAGTTGGATGATCAGCCATGATCATATTGAATGGCGGTGCAGGCTCGAAGGGCCGAATGGGCCTACTCCTGCACCTAATTTCTATGTTTCTATGACCTGCGTGGGTTTTCTCCGGGTGCTCCGGTTTCCTCCCACGCTCCAAAGACGGGCAGGTTTGTAGGTTAATTGGCTTTGGTGTAAATGTAAATTGTCCCCTAGTGTGTGTAGGATAGTGTTAGTGTGCGGGGATCGCTGGTCGGCACGGACTCGTTGGGCCGAAGGGCCTGTTTCTGCACTGACCTACACACACTAGGGACAATTTACAATCTTTACCAAGCCAATTAACCTACAAACCTGCACTTGTGTGGGAGGAAACCGGAGCGCCCGGAGAAAACCCACTCGGACACGGGCAGAACGTGCAAACTCCGTACAGACAGCACACGTGGTCAGGATGGAACCCGGGTGCCTGTTCTAAAATGCAGTTTTCATCCTCCACGCTGTCCACAGTTAATAGTCTTCTGTTCAACGTGACTTTTGGCAGGTGAGACTAGCATTGAGCTGTACAGCACGGAAACAGGCCCTTCAGCCCACCTTGTCCATACTGGGCTAGTCCCATTTGCCTGCATTTGGCCCAAATCCCTCTGAAACCTCTCCATGAACAAGGCACATAAACAGGACACAGGGTGATGGAGGAACTCAGCGGAAACCATGGATAGGTGACGTTTTGGGTTTCAGGCTGAAGAAGGCTCACCTATCCATGTTCTCCACAGATGCTGCCTGACCCGCTGAGTTACTCCAGCACTCTGTGAAACGTCACCTATCCATGTTCTCCACAGATGCTGCCTGACCCGCTGAGTTACTCCAGCACTCTGTGAAACGTCATCTATCCATGTTCTCCACAGATGCTGCCTGACCCTCTGAGTTACTCCAGCATTTTGTATCTATCTTCGGTTTAAACCAGCATCTGCAGTTCCTTCCTCCACAGAGCAGATAGTCCCAGACAAACTATTGAAACTGCTCAGTCCAAATGTCTCTGACAAGGGGTGATTGTAGCCAGTGTTACAGCTTCCTCTGGCAGCTCGTTCCAGATACCGACCGACTGATGACCCTCTGAGTGAAAGGGCACCCATTGTTCACCAAAATAGATGCTGAGTCGGCAATCGACCAGTGGGTGGGGGTGGGGGTGGGGGTTGGGAGTGGGGATGAGGGTGGGAGTGTTGGTGGGGTGAGGGTGGGGGGAGGGGGGTGAGGGTGGGGGTGGGGTGGATCGGCAGTTCACTGTGTGCGCTGAGACTGCACGCTCATTCGGAGTAACGCATGCACAATGAACTTGCTTGAAGTCAGGGGCTAACCCTTGATATGTAGTGACCTGGCATTAGCTCATGGATGCTTAGTGATACAGAGAGATACAGTGTGTAAACAGGCCCTTCGGCCCAACTTGCCCATACCGGCCAACATGCCCCATCTACACTAGTCCCACCTGCCCTCGTTTGGTCCATATCGCTCCAAACCTGTCGTATCCATGTACCTGTCTAACTGTTTCTTGAACGTTGGGATAGTCCCAGCCTCAACTACCTCCTCTGGCTGGAGAAACTCAGCGGGTGAGGCAGCATCTATGGATCGAAGGAATACGTGACGTTTCGGGTCGAGACACTTCTTCAGACTGATGTGAAAAAGTTACCCCTCAGATTCCTATTAAATCTTCTCCCTGTCACCTTAAACCTATGTCCTCTGGTCCTCGATTCCCCTACTCTGGGCAAGAGACTCTGTGCATTGAAAAAGCTGAAGAAAGTGATCCATTAACTAGAATGGTTTGGCAGCTGCCCTTCAATGGGAGGGGATGAATTATGCATTGTTTCCAGTTATACAGTAATACGTTTTATATTCTATTTAATGCTTTAAGCAAAGGGTTTCCCCTTTGTAATAAATCTCTTCTCTCAGTAATCCTATCGCTGTTGTTCAATTCAGTTCAGTCCAGTCTAGTTTATTGTCATGTGTACCGAGGTACAGTGAAAAGCTTTTGTTGCGCGCTAACCAGTCAGCGGAAAGACAATACATGATTACAATCGAGCCGTCCACAGTGTACAGATACAGGATAAAGGGAATAATGTTTAGTGCAAGGTAAAGTCAGTAAAGTCTGATCAAGGATAGTCCGAGGGTCACCAATGAGGTAGATAGTAGTTCAGGACCGCTCTCTGGTTGTGGTAGGATGGTTCAGTTGCCTGATAACAGCCGGGAAGAAACTATCTCTGAATTTGGACAAAAATGCTGGAGAAACTCAGCGGGTGAGGCAGCATCTATGGAGCGAAGGATTAGGTGACGTTTCGGGTCGAGACCCTTCTGCTTATTCCTTTGCTCCATAGATGCTGCCTCGCCCGCTGAGTTTCTCCAGCATTTTTGTCCACCTTCGATTTTTCCAGCATCTGCAGTTCCTTCTTAAACACTGAATCTGGAGGTGTGTGTGCGTTGGTTTTCACACTTCTGTACCTCTTGCCCGATGGGAGAGGGGAGAAGAGGGAGTGACCGGGGTGAGACTGGTCCTTGATGATGCTGCTGGCCTTGCCGAGGCAGCGTGAGGTGTAGATGGAGTCAATGGAAGGGAGGTTGGTTTGTGCGATGGTCTGGGCTGCGTGCACAACTCTCTGCGAGAACGCGTTCATCTTTAAATGTAGAAATAAATTAGCTAACCAGGGCCGCCTGTTTTAATTCAGTTTAAAGATGGATGTGTGTGTGAGTGTGTGTGTGTGTGTGTGTGTGTGTGTGTGTGTGTGTGAATGTGTGTGTGTACGTGTGTGTGTGTGTATGTTTGTGTGTGTGTGTGTGTGTGTGTGTGTGTGTGTGTACGTGTGTGAGTGTGTGTGTTTGTGTGTACGTGTGTGAGTGTGTGTGTGTGTGTGTGTGAGTGTGTGAGTATGTGTGTACGTGTGTGAGTGTGTGTGTACGTGTGTTAGTGCGTGTGTGTGTGAGTCTGAGTGTGTGTGTGTGTGTGTTTGTGTGTGTGTGTGTGTGTGTGTGTGTGTGTGTGTGTGTGTGTGTGTGTGTGTGTGTGTGTATGTGTGTGTGTGTGTGTACGTATGTGTGTGTGTGTGTGAGTGTGTGTGTGTGTGTGTGTGTGTGTGTGTGTGTGTGTGTGTGTGTGTGTGTGTGTGTGTGTGTGTGTGTGTGTGTGTGTGTGTACGTGTGTGTGTGTGTGTGTGAGTGTGAGTGTGTGTGTGTGTTTGTGTGTGTGTGTGTGAGTGTGTACGTGTGTGTGTGTGTGTGTGTGTGTGAGTGTGTGTGTGAGTCTGAGTGTGTGCGTGTAAGTATATGTGTGTGAGTGTGAAACTAAGGCAGGTGGGACTAGTGTAGATGGGGCATGTTGGCCGGTATGGGCAAGTTGGGCCGAAGGGCCTGTTTCCGTGCTGTATCACTCTATGACTCTATAATGTAACAACTGACTGCGTGCATAATCAGTGCAATCATCTCCAATCTCCGGAGGCCCATTCAGGGAAGAGTTTTATTTAAATCTGTGTCTTAGTTTTGTTAAAAAGTAAACATTTCAGGAAATGAATATTTGTAACAGATAATCAGCGTTCAGTTGTTGCTTTGTGTTCGTGTCAGAATAATAACAATACCTGCATGAGAGTCGGCACAGTGGTGCAGCGGGTAGGGCTGCTGCCTCAGTGCCCGACACCCGGGTCCCATCCCGACCTAGGGCACTGTCTGTGTTTATATATACGACCGTCCAGTTTGCATGTTCTCCCCGTGACCTGCGTGGGTTTTCTCCGGGTGCTCCGGTTTCCTCCCACACTCCAAAGACGTGCAGGTTTGTAGGTTAATCGGTGCCTCTGCCTCGAACCGAAACGTCGCCTATTCCTTCGCTCCATAGATGCTGCCTCACCCGCTGAGTTTCTCCAGCATTTTTGTCCACCTTCATGGAAGTGTACTGGTTAGTGTGGCAGATTATTATACCGACCGGTCAATGAATTTTTTCCTCCGGCCACTAAGATTGAAGACAATTGGGTAAGGAGATATCCTCGTTACGCATGCGAGATTTCCCCACGAGACATTCAAAGCCGTCCATCGTTAAATCTTCCAAACACAGTCTCTTGCTTAAGAGTTTCCCTATTGAGATATTGATCCAAACTTATTCTTGTTTAAGAAGGAACTGCAGATGCTGGAAAATCGAAGGTACACAAAAAAGCTGGAGAAACTCAGCGGGTGCAGCAGCATCTATGGAGCGAAGGAAATAGGCAACGTTTCGGGCTGAAATCCTTCTGGAAATAGGCAACGTTTCGGGCCGAAATCCTTCTGGAAATAGGCAACGTTTCGGGCCGAAATCCTTCTGGAAATAGGCAACGTTTCGGGCCGAAACCCTTCCGGGTTTCGACCCGAAACGTTGCCTATTTCCTTTTGCTTACCTCCAGTGTATACAAGGTCCAGCCGACCTGTTCTCTCACTGTTAACAAACATTCTACAAACGCTTCTAAAATCTCAACCACAGGAACTAAAGCCAAAATTCCCCCACCTATCCGCTTGGATCAGACGAGGCAGCATTCTGATTTCGTTACCTATTTCCTTCGCTCCATAGATGCTGCTGCACCCGCTGAGATTCTCCAGCTTTTTTGTGTACCTTTTATTCTTGTTTAAGCCCATTTTGATCTTACTCGCCGACAAACCCGTGCATGGTCGAAATCTGTGCCTTACCCGTGCCTCCTGCGAACTTCAACTAAAACTAAAGGGCCTGTCCCACTTACGCAACTTTTTTTCGGCGACTGCCGGCATCCGTCATAGTTGCAGCAGGTCTCCGAAAATCTTCAACATGTTGAAAATCCAGCGGCGACCAGAACAAGGTTATTATCTAAATGGTGGCCGATTGGGAAAGGGGGAGATGCAGCGAGACCTGGGTGTCATGGTACACCAGTCATTGAAAGTAGGCATGCAGGTGCAGCAGGCAGTGAAGAAGGCGAATGGTATGTTAGCTTTCATAGCGAAAGGATTGAGTATAGGAGCAGGGAGGTTCTACTGCAGTTGTACAGGGTCTTGGTGAGACCACACCTGGAGTATTGCGTACAGTTTTGGTCTCCAAATCTGAGGAAAGACATTCTTGCCATAGAGGGAGTGCAGAGAATGTTCACCAGACTGATTCCTGGGATGTCAGGACTGTCTTATGAAGAAAGACTGGATAGACTTGGTTTATACTCTCTAGAATTTAGGAGATTGAGAGGGGATCTTATAGAAACTTACAAAATTCTTAAGGGGTTGGACAGGCTAGATGCAGGAAGATTGTTCCCGATGTTGGGGAAGTCCAGGACAAGGGGTCACAGCTTAAGGATAAGGGGGAAACCTTTAAAACCGAGATGAGAAGAACTTTTTTCACACAGAGAGTGGTGAATCTCTGGAACTCTCTGCCACAGAGGGTAGTTGAGGCCACACAGTTCATTGGCTATATTTAAGAGGGAGTTAGATGTGGCCCTTGTGGCTAAGGGGATCAGAGGGTATGGAGAGAAGGCAGGTACGGGATACTGAGTTGGATGATCAGCCATGATCATATTGAATGGCGGTGCAGGCTCGAAGGGCCGAATGGTCTACTCCTGCACCTAATTTCTATGTTTCTATGTTTCTAAGGTACGACTCTTTGGGCGACTACTCACGGCCATACGGGCTTCACCGCGCGACATGTCGCCTGTACGGCCGTGAGTCGTCTCCTCAGCCGCCCAAAGAGACGCAGCGTCTTTCTGGATTTTCAACACGTTGAACATTTTTGCCGACCTATGACGGGCGCCTGTGTGAAAAATCCCAGCCGCTAACACGACTCCGACTACCTGATAAATCCCACCCACATAATTACAGGCAGATAAATTTTAATAATAATAATAATAATAATAAATTTTATTTATGGGCGCCTTTCAAGAGTCTCAAGGACACCTTACAAAAAATTTAGCAGGTAGAGGAAAAACATGTAAGTGGAATGAAATAAATAGTAGAGACATGACTAGTACACTAATTAAAGACAGATATTTAAAGGTAGAATGTTCTAATTATAACATATTGAGTGAAGCTACGCAGCCGCTGCAGTGATCCTCACAGAGACTTTGCATGGGAGATGAGTTTTATAAACGCACCCTTCCACACATATTGCCCCTAGGGCAAGGGTTCCCAACCTGGGCTAAATGTACCCCCCAGGGGGGTAAATGTCACTGACCCAGGGGGTAAGTTTGTTGCTTCTGGATTGACTGACTATGTTTGGTTCTGGTATCCATAGAAACATAGACAATAGGTGCAGGAGGAGGCCATTCGGCCCTTCGAGCCAGCACCGCCATTCATTGTGATCATGGAGAGTGGTGAATCTCTGGAACTCTCTGCCACAGAGGGTAGTTGAGGCCAGTTCATTGGCTATATTTAAGAGGGAGTTAGATGTGGCCCTTGTGGCTAAGGGGATCAGGGGGTATGGAGAGAAGGCAGGTACGGGATACTGAGTTGGATGATCAGCCATGATCATATTGAATGGCGAATGGTGCAGGCTCGAAGGGCCGAATGGCCTACTCCTGCACCTATTGTCTATGTTTCTATGTTTCTATGGCTGATCATCCCCAATCAATAACCCGTGCCTGCCTTCTCCCCATATCCCTTGACTCCACTAGCCCCTAGAGCTCTATCTAACTCTCTCTTAAATCCATCCAGTGATTTGGCCTCCACTGCCCTCTGTGGCAGGGAATTCCACAAATTCACAACTCTCTGGGTGAAAAAGTTTTTTCTCACCTCAGTCTTAAATGACCTCCCCTTTATTCTAAGACTGTGTGGCCCCTGGTTCTGGACTCGCCCAACATTGGGAACATTTTTCCTGCATCTAGCTTGTCCAGTCCTTTTATAATTTTATATGTTTCTATAAGATCTCCCCCCTCTCATCCTTCTAAACTCCAGTGAATACAAGCCTAGTCTTTTCAATCTTTCCTCATATGACAGTCCCGCCATCCCAGGGATCAATCTGGTGAACCTACGCTGCACTGCCTCAATCACAAGGATGTCCTTCCTCAAATTAGGAGACCAAAACTGTACGCAACTGTATACCGGTATCTGTTCATCATTAGTTGTTCATAACGAAGTGAAATAATATTGTTATGTACTAGTAAAGTTGCCGGGGTAAACGGGACGAGACACAAAACGTCACCCATTCCTTCTCTCCAGAGACACTGCCTGTCCCACTGAGTTACTCCAGCTTTTTGGGTCTATCTTCAGTTTAAACCAGCATCTGCAGTTACTTCCGACACAAACTAAAATATCCTGCCTGTAGCCCAGATTTGTTTCAATTTAACTATATCCCGGATGCCAATGTCTAGAGATGGATCAGATAGACGCAGGGGTCAACAAGGCTTTCCGCACACTGACCTTCATCAGTTAGAGTATCGAGTATAGAAGCTGGGAGGTCATAGACAATAAACAATGGACAATAGGTGCAGGAGTTGGCCATTCGGCCCTTCCATGTGATCATTGTATTGTATATCTTTATTGTCATTTCCTGAGTATTCGCATACCCAGAGGAAACAAAAAAACGTTGCTCAACCAGTGTCCATTCAGTGTGCATTAAAAATAAATAGAAATAAAAATACATGTATCATGAACAAATTTAACACTCTACTAAACATTCAACAGGCGTTCCGATCGGCAGCGGCACAACAGTGGCTGTGCTGCAGTGTGTCCAGGTTGGTGGTTGGTGCGCGATACTTTGGCAGGGGGCAAAGTCCGTTTATCAGTCTTATAGCCTGCGGGAAGAAGCTGAGGAGCATCCTGCTGGTTTTGCAGCTAATGCTCCTGTACCTCTGGCTGATCATCCCCAATCAGTACCCCGTTCCTGCCTTCTCCCCATATCCCCTGACTCCGCTATCTTTAAGAGCCCTATCTAACTCTCTCTTGAAAGTATCCAGAGAACCGGCCTCCACCGCCCTCTGAGGCAGAGAATTCCACAGACTCACAACTCTCTGTGAGAAAAAGTGTTTCCTCGTCTCCGTTCTGTTGCCGTTGTATAAGTTGTTTCTTCCCATAACCCCCGACTCCCGTGCTGATAAAAATATTCGTTGACTTGTAGCCTCCACAGCCGTCTGTGGCAATGAAATCCACAGATTCACCACCCTCTGGCTAAAGAAATTCCTCCTCATCTCCTTCCTAAAGGTACATCCTTTTATTCTGAAGCTGTGCCCTGTAATCCTAGACTCTCCCACTAGTGGAAACATCCTCTCCACATCCACTCTATCCAGGCCTTTCACTATTCGGTAACGTTTCAATGAGGTGCCCCCTCATCCTTCTAAACTCCAGCGAGTTACAGGCCCAGTGCCGACAAACGCTCATCGTATGTTAACCCACTCATTCCTGGGATCATTCTCGTAAATCTCCTCTGGATACTCTCCAGAGCCGGCACATCCATCCTCAGATTCCGAAGGAATTGGTGACGTTTCGGGTCGAGACCAGGAATGCATCTATGGAGCATCTACGTCGTTTCGTAGTCTCGGGTCTCGGCCCAAAACGTCACCTATTCCTTCGCTCCATAGATGCTGCCTCACCCTCTTCCTCAGATATGGTGCCCAAAACTGTTCACAATATTCCAAATGTCTTGCATCCCTGACCAGCGCCTTGTACAGAGGAGCTTTACTAGAATGTTGGTACACAAAATTGCTGGAGAAACTCAGCGGGTGCAGCAGCATCTATGGAGCGAAGGAAATAGGCGACGTTTCGGGCCGAAACCCTTCTTCAGACACTTTACTAGAATGTTGCCTGGAGATTTACTAGAATGTTGCAATTCAGCGCCTAAGTTACAGAGAAAGGTTGAACAAGATAGGGCTTTATTCTCTGGAGCGCAGAAGGTTAATGGGGAACTTGATAGAGGTCTTTAAAACGATGAGAGGGATAGACAGAGTTGACGTGGATAAGCTTTTCCCATTGAGAGTAGGGAAGAGTAGACATGATTTGAGAATTAAGGGACAGACGTTTAGGGGTAACATGAGGGGGAACTTCTTTACTCAGAGAGTGGTAGCTGTGTGGAATGAGCTTCCAGTGGAAGTGGTGGAGGCAGGTTCGATTTTATCATTTAAAAATAAATTGGATAGGCATATGGACGGGAAAGGAATGGAGGGTGTTGGTCTGAGCGCAGGTCGATGGGACTAGGGGAGAGTAAGTGTTCGGCACGGACTAGAAGGGCCGAGATGTTCAAGTTCAAGTTCAAGTGAGTTTATTGTCATGTGTCCCTGTATAGGACAATGAAATTCTTGCTTTGCTTCAGCACACAGAACATAGTAGGCATGAATACAGAACAGATCAGTGTGTCCATATACCATGATATACATATATACACACATGAATAAATAACTGGTAAAGTGCAAAAACAGAAAGTGGTTGTTAATAATCAGAGTTTTGGCCGAGCCAGGTTTAATAGCCTGATGGCTGTGGGGAAGTAGCTATTCCTGAACCTGGTTGTTGTAGTCTTTAGGCTCCTGTACCTTCTACCTGAGGTGAGTGTGTGTGGCCAGGATGGTGTGGGTCCTTGATGATACTGCCAGCCTTTTTGAGGCACCGACTGTGATAGATCCCCTCGATGGAAGGAAGGTCAGAGCCGATGATGGACTGGGCAGTGTTTACTACTTTTTGTAGTCTTTTCCGCTCCTGGACGCTCAAGTTGCCGAACCAAGCCACGATGCAACCGGTCAGCATGCTCTCTACTGTGCACCTGTAGAAGTTAGAGAGAGTCCTCCTTGGCAAACCGACTCTCCGTAATCTTCTCAGGAAGTAGAGGCGCTGATGTGTTTTCTTAATAATTGCGTTAGTGCATGGCCTGTTTCCGTGCTGTAATTGTTATATGGTTATTTTGTAGAGGCTCAGCATTATACGTTGTTGTTGTATTCTAGTCCCCTCGAAATACACGCCAGCATTGCGTGTTCCTTCCTTACCAGCGACCCCTCATATTCTCCCTCTCGCCCGCCTTGCTGACTTGTACAGCAGAGACTGTTGCAACGTTGGAGCATTTTGAAATCATCTTTTTAATTGCTGTTGCCGGGAAACTGCCTTGCGGAGCCGGGGAAGTAGCTGAGCGGTTGCTAATCACGTTAGACAGACACAAAATGCCGGAGTAACTCAGCGGGACAGGCAGCATCTCCGGAGTAACTCAGCGGGACAGGCAGTATCTCCGGAGTAACTCAGCGGGACAGGCAGCATCTCCGGAGAGAAGGGAACAGAGACACCCTTCATCACACCCAAAACGTCACCCATTCCTTCTCTCCACAGATGCTGCCTGTCCCGCTGAGTTACTCCAGCTTTCGGTCAGAAGGCCATAAGTCACAGTAGTAGAATCAGGCCATTCGGCCCATCGATTCTACACCGCCATTCAATCATGGCTGATCTATCTAAGTTCTAGGAGCAGAATTCGGCCATTCGGCCCATCAGGGCTACCCCAACGAAGGTAGACACAAAATGCCGGAGTAACTCAGCGGGACAGGCAGCGTCTCTGGAGAGAAGGAATGGGTGACATTTCAGGTCGAGATCTTTCTTCAGAATTCAGACCAACCTACAAACCTGCAATTTACAATTTTACCGAAGCCAATTAACCTACAAACCCGCACGTAATTGGAGTGTGGGAGGAAACCGGAGCACCTGGTGAAAACCCACGCAGGTCACGGGGAGAACGTGCAAACTCCGTACAGACAGCACCCGTAGTCTGAAGAAGCGTTTCGGCCCGAAACGTTGCCTATTTCCTTCGCTCCATAGATGCTGCTGCACCCGCTGAGTTTCTCCAGCATTTTTGTGTACCCGTAGTCAGGAGGGAACCCGGGTCTCCAGCGCTGTGAGGCAGCAGCTCTACAATACAATACAATTTATTTGTCATTTGAACCCCATTGAGGTTCAAACGAAATGTTGTTTCTGCAGTCATACACACACACAAGAAAGAACCAAGACACAACACAATTTACACGGACATCCATCACAGCGCATCTCCTCTCCTCCTCGCTGTGATGGAAGGCAAAGACTTATCTCTCCCCTGCACAACCCATTCTCCTCCCGATGTCAGAGTCAAAGTCAAAGCCCCCGGCGGGCGATGGCAATTGTCCCGCGGCCATTCCAAGCCGCGCCGGGTGATGCAAGGCCACGCTCCGGGTCTTGTTATTGTTGAAGCCCCCGGCGGGCACTAGCAAAGTCCCGCGGCCATTCCAAGCCGCGCCGGGCGATGATGTAATGCCCCACTCCAGGTAATTCTCAACCCCGCAACTCGGGCGGGGAGAAGTCGCCGTTGCGGAAGCCCCGAAAAGCGGTCTCCCAGCAGGGACCCGCGGGCTCTCGGTGTCACTGTCCACCAGACCTGCGGTTGGAGCCTCCGAATCCCCGTGGTCGGGCCACAGCAGCGCGCCACCACAGCTCCAAACTCGGCCAGCTCCGCGATGGTGAGTAGGCTCGCAGCTCCGCGACTGGAGCCCCAGGTCATTCCTGCTGGAGGCCGCTCCACGGTGCTAGGCCCCAACGACAACGGAGACCCGACAGGGAAAAGGTTGGGTTCTCCGTGCAGGGGATAGATTTTTTTTAATTTCCCTCACCCCTCCGCCCCACACACACACCCACACACACACACACACACATACCCACACACACACACACACACACACACCCACACACATACCCACACACACACCCACACACACACCCACACACGTACCCACACACGTACACAAAAAAAAAATAAAAACTACATTCAAACGAGACAAAAAATAATAAAAATACAGACGGACTGCAGAGGCCGCTGCGACGTGAGTCGTGCCGCGCCGGAGGGACAGACAGAGCATGGCGTGCCAAGGTCACGGAGGTTAGCGGTGGCGAGCGTTCTCTCCGCCCCTTCCCGTCCCAAGGTCACGACATCCTCGTCTCCCAGCCGAAGATGAGAGTCGGGCTCATCAAAGCTGCTGAACGAATCTGCGGAATGTCCCCGGTCTCTGGCCAGGCCCGGCCTCCCTGCGCCCATTGTCTGGGGCAGCGAAACGCTGAATGATGCTTCTGTCCGATGTTGTCGCAGCTTCAGGCTTCAAGTCGACCATGAGTCATAACACACTGACCGCAGATCAAAGGGCTTCCACAAGGAACGCTTGCATCCTCTCTCTCTCCATTCCTCCCCCCCTCCCTCCCAACACCAACCCCCACCCAAGTTGCTGTACTCGTTTCAAAGTCATCGTGTTTAAGAAAGAACTGCAGATGCTGGAAAAATCGAAGGCAGACAAAAAATGCTGGAGGAACTCAGCGGGTGAGGCAGCATCTATGGAGCGAAGGAATAGGTGACGTTTCGGGTCGAGACCCGGAAGGGTCTCGACCCGAAACGTCACCTATTCCTTCGCTCCATAGATGCTCTCCAGGTCTCGACCTGAAACGTCACCTATTCGGAAGATGGAAGAAAGGAAGATGCGGAGACTGTGGGGGAGCTGGGAAGGGGAGGGGAAGGAGGGAGTAAGCAGGGACTACCTGAAATTGGAGAAGTCAATGTTCATACCGCTGGGGTGTAAACTGCCCAAGCGAAATATGAGGCGCTGCTCCTACAATTTGCGGTGGGACTCACTCTGGCCATGGAGGAGGCCCAGGACAGAAAGGTCGGATTGGGAATGGGAGGGGGAGTTGAAGTGCTGAGCCACCGGGAGATCAGGTTGGTTATTGTGGACCGAGCGGAGGTGTTGGGCGAAGCGGTCGCCAAGCCTGCGCTTGGTCTCACCGATGTAGAGCAGCTGACACCTGGAGCAGCGGATGCAGTAGATGAGGTTGGAGGAGATGCAGGTGAACCTCTGCCACACCTGGAACGACTGCTTGGGTCCTTGGATGGAGTCGAGGGGGGAGGTAAAGCGACAAGTGTAGCATTTCCTGCGGTTGCAAGGGGAACGTTCCCGGGGAGGGGATGGTTTGGGTGGGTAGGGACGAATTAACCAAGGAGTTATCTCCTCTGGCAGCTCGTTCCACACACCCACCACCACTCATCTGCTCACATTTAGTTGTGGTTTTAGTTCCAGTTAGTTATAAATCTGTTGATAAATAGTGTCTACAAGTTTGTGTTTCCTGCTCACAAATAAATGGAAAGTATTTGTAACTGGGAACAACATCTGCCTTTGCTTCCGATATGAACAGTTAATTCTCCAGTTTCATCTATCACCCCTCTCGAGACTCCCGCCTCCCTTCATCTCAGTTCCTTCCACCTTCTACACTCATCTCCCATCCCTACAAGGGTCTCGACACGAAACGCCACCTATCCATGTTCTCCACAGATGCTGCCTGACCCGCTGAGATACTCCAGCACTCTGTGAAACGTCACCTATCCATGTTCTCCACAGATGCTGCCTGACCCGCTGAGTTACTCCAGCACTCTGTGAAACGTCACCTATCCATCTTCTCCACAGATGCTGCCTGACCCGCTGAGTTACTCCAGCATTTTGTGTCTACCTTCGATTTAAACCAGCATCTGCAGCCCTTTCCTGCCCATCCACAATCAGTACCCGTTCCTGCCTTCTCCCCATATCCCTTGATTCCGTTAGCCCCAAGAGCTAAATCTAACTCTCTCTTGAAAACATCCAGTGAATCGGCCTCCACTGCCTTCTGTGGCAGAGAATCCCACAGATTCACAAGGTTTTCCTCGTCCCGGCCCTAAAGTCCTATCCATGTACCTGTCTAACTGTCTCTTAAACGTTGGGATAGTCCCAGCCTCAACTACCTCCCCCGGCAGCTCGTTCCATACACCCACCTCCCCCTGTGTGACCCATCTTCTCCACCCGTCAGCTGTTCCTCTCACAGTTATTTATGGGTTTTAACCCAGTTAATTATAATTCTGTTTATAAATAGTGTTTAAGTTTGTGTTTCCACTGACAAATATATGGGAAGTATTTGTGAGCGAGCATCTGTTATTTCTGGTATTTGCTTCTGTGATTCTTAGTTGGGAATGTGGTCGCAGCGGGTAGAGCTGCTGCCTCTCAGCGCCAGAGACCCGGGTTCCATCCCGACTACGGGTGCTGTCTGTACGGAGTTTGCACGTTCTCCCCGTGACCTGCGTGGGTTTTCTCCGGGTGCTCCAGTTTCCTCCCACACTCCAAAGACGTGCAGGTTTGTAGGTTAATGGGCTTGGTGTAAATGTAAATTGTCCCCAGTGTGTGTAGGGTAGTGTTAGTGTGTGATCGCTGGTCAGCGTGGTCTCATAGAAACATAGACAATAGGTACAGGAGGAGGCCATTCGGCCCTTCGAGCCAGCACCGCCATTCATTGTGATCATGGCTGATCATCCCCAATCAATAACCCGTGCCTGCCTTCTCCCCATATCCCCTGACTCCACTAGCCCCTAGAGCTCTATCTAACTCTCTCTTAAATCCATCCAGTGACTTGGCCTCCACTGCCCTCTGTGGCAGGGAATTCCACAAACTCACAACTCTCTGGGTGAAAAGGTTTTTTCTCACCTCAGTCTTAAATGACCTCCCCTTTATTCTAAGTCTCTTAAACGTTAATTCTAAGTATTCCAATCCGACTCGGTGGGGCCGAAGGGCCTGTTTCCGCGCTGTATCTCTAAACTAAATTAACTAATCAGTAACAGTTGGAACAACTTCCACTGGTGAGGGTCACTTAGTTTGTTTACATTTCAGGGCCTCAAGATAAGCAGCAGTAATCAGTCTGTGAGAATAGCTGAGCGAGCGGTCAAGCAGGCAGGCCGGCCAGGCCAGTGAGTTGGGACAAGGGAGTTAATTTCCCCCTTGGTTCCCATTCTATATTCTCATCAATCTCAGAGATACGGAATAGTGAAAGGCTTGGTGTGGAGAGGATGTCTCCACTACACTTTAGACTTGAAAGATACAGCACGGAAACAGGCCCTTCGGCCCACCGAGTCCGTGCCGACCAGCGATCCCCGCACACTAACACTATCCCACACACACTGGGGACAATTTACAATTTACCCAAGCCAATGAACCTACAAACCTGCACGTCTTTGTAGTGTGGGAGGAAACCGGAGCACCCGGAGAAAACCCACGCAGGTCACGGGGAGAACGTGCAAACTCCGTACAGACAGCGCCCGTAGTCGGGATGGAACCCGGGTCTCTGGCGCTGTGAGGCAGCAGCTCCGGTATCCTCTACCTACAATTCCTGGCTTCAGATTCAGATTCAGATTCAGATTCAATTTTAATTGTCATTGTCAGTGTACAGTACAGAGACAACAAAATGCATTGTCTGAATATTTATGTCGGCACAGTGGTGCAGCGGGTAGAGCTGCTGCCTCACAGCGCCAGAGACCCGGGTTCCATCCCGACTACGGGCGCTGTCTGTACGGAGTTTGCACGTTCTCCCCGTGACCTGCGTGGGTTTTCTCCAGGCGCTCCGGTTTCCTCCCACACTCCAAAGGCGTGCAGGTTTGTAGGTTAATTGGCTTCGGTAAATTGTCCCTAGTGTGTGTAGGATAGTGTTAGTGTGCGTGGATCGCTGGTCGGTTCAGCTGGGTGGGATGAAGGGCCTGTTTCCGCGCTGTATCTCATTAAAAAAAATTCTCCCAAATTTTTGTGACGCCTTGGGTTGTAACGGATCTGGAACTTAGTTTGAACAGTTGACCCGCCTACAATTCCAGATTACACTCGGGATTTCTAAATTAGTAAACTCGGCTCTAAGTCACTGTGTCTCATCCCATGACCATCTTGAGAGCTTCACTCTCATCACCAAATTTGGAATCATTGAGGCTCAGCGGGATGATTGAATGGCGGAGTAGACTTGATGGGCCGAATGGCCTAACTCTGCTCCTATCACTCATGGACTTGTATCTCTCATTTCCCTCTCCCCAGACTCTCAGTCTGAAAAACGTCACCTATCCATGTTCTCCACAGATGCTGCCTGACCCGCTGAGTTATGGTGCAGCAGCATCTATGGGGCGAAGGAAATAGGCAACGTTTCGGGCCGAAACCCGGAAGGGTTTCGACCCGAAACGTTGCCTATTTCCTTAGCTCCATAGATGCTGCCTGCACCCGCTGAGTTACTCCAGCACTCTGTGAAACGTCACCTATCCATGTTCTCCACAGAGGCTGCCTGACCCACTGACAGAGGCTGCCTGACCCACTGAGTTACTCCAGCACTCTGTGAAACGTCACCTATCCATGTTCTCCACAGATGCTGCCTGACCCACTGAGTTACTCCAGCACTCTGTGAAACGTCACCTATCCATGTTCTCCACAGATGCTGCCTGACCCGCTGAATTACTCCAGCACTCTGTGTCCACCTTTAGTTCCATTACCTATGTGAAACCATGTGTGTGTCTCTGCAGTTTGGCCACTTGTCCTGAGGCTAATAGTTTGCCTTGGACAAAAGTGCTGGAGAAACTCAGCGGGTGCAGCAGCATCTATGGAGCGAAGGAAATAGGTAACGTTTCGGGCTGAAACACGAAGGAAATAGGCAAAATTTTCGGGCTGAAATCCTTCTGGAAATAGGCGACGTTTCAGGCCAAAACCCTTCCGGGTTTCGGCCCGAAACGTCGCCTATTTCCTTCACTCTGTAGATGCTGCTGCACCCGCTGAGTTACTCCAGCACTCTCTGCCTATCTCTGCCTCCCTTCTCTCCACGATGTGCTTTGTGGGCTGTGGATCGGGAGTGAACAGCCGTGATGCTGGGAGTTGGAATTTGTGGAGGATACTCTCACGCCCCAGCGGAGGGGTTAACGTCGGGCTGTTGCGAGGAGAGAGATTGGCCGGCGATAAACTGCAACAGGAAGGGAACGATGGCAGAGTGGGATTAACCCCAGCCCTGGAGTGACGGAGACTGTGGGAACAGAGCTCACAAGCCCAGCGGCTCTGTCGAGCAGTCACGGGCTGTAAATCACTCCGGAGACCAGCACACAGTGTTTCAATCCCGTTCAGTGTTGGTCCCGAGGAGATGAAATTGGATGGGAATGCTGGCTGGGAAACAAGGATCCAGAATTAGCAAGTTCCCAGGACAGTTTTGGGACGGCTACACTCAGCCGGTTCCTCCGTCTCGCTCTCTCTCTCTCTCTCCGTCTCTCTCCCTGTCCCCCTCTCTCTCTCCATCTCTCTCTATCTCTGTCTTTTTCTCTCTCTCCGTCTCTCTCTCTATCTCTGTCTCTTCTCTCTCTCTCCATCTCTCTCTCTCTGTCTCTTTCTCTCTCTCTCTCTCTGTCTCTTTCTCTCTCTCCATCTCTCTCTGTCTCTGTCTCTTCTCTCTCTCTTCTCTCTCTCTCTCTCTCTATCTCTATCTCTCTCTCTCTCTCTCTCTCTCCATCTCTCTCTCTCTCTCTCTCTCTCTCTCTCTCTCTCTCTCTCTCTCTCTCTCTCTCTCTCTCTCTCTCTCTCTCTCCCTCTCTCTCTCTCTCTCTCTCTCTCTCTCTCTCTCTCTCTCTCTCTCTGTCTCTCTCTCTCTCTCCATCTCTCTCTCTCTATCTCCATCTCTCTCTCTCTATCTCTGTCTCTTTCTCTCTCTCTTTCTCTCTCTCTCTATCTCTCTCCGCCTCCATCTCTCTCTCCATCTCTCTCTGTCTCTCCCTCTCCATCTCTCCCCCCACCCCCGTCTCCCCCGCTACCTTGGCGTGAGAGTGCCGTGTAGTCCGTGTGGGGGCGGTGACCGCTGGCACCCGCTCCGTGGAGACGAACGCTGGCGTGCGCTGGGGAGTGAGTGAGAGACTCAGAGACCGGCTTCATCCCCTCGAGTTCCCCCACTGGGACAGTCGGCGCGCTGGTGCCCACCCCCACGGGGAGAGAGAGACGCGCAGCTGAAGCTGGCCCTCGTCTCCATCGTCTCCGCTCCTGAAGTTGCTCTTGCGAGACTGTCGCTCGAGGTCGGTGTTTGGGGAGGAACTGCAGATGTTGGTTTAAACCGAAGATCGACAACTAAAAGCATTTAACCTGAACTGAGCGGTGAGAAGGAATCGTTGATGTTTGGGGTCAAGACCCTGCTCCTGTGGTCATTCCGCCTCTTGTCTGAGTTTCTCACAGTTCAGGGAAAGAGATACATACTCAACCTCCATCCTCTCAGCTACACACACAGTCGCTCAGCTGCTGTGGCTCAGAAGGAACTGCAGGTGCTGGTTTACACTGAAGACACAAAGACACAAAGTGCTGGAGTAACTCGGCGGGTCGGGCAGCATCTGTGGAGAGCAGGAATAGTTGACTTGTGGGGAGGAGACCCTTCTCTTGTGATGTCTACCCCTCGTGTGTGAGTGACACAGTCCAGGCAGGGAGCTGGCTGTGGATTCATGTTGATCTTCTCGGACTTCTCGGAAGACAATAGACAATAGGTGCAGGAGTAGGCCATTCGGCCCTTCGAGCCAGCACGGCCATTCAATGTGATCATGGCTGATCATCCACAATCAGTACCCCGTTCCTGCTTTCTCCCCATATCCCTTGATTCCGTTAGCCCTAAGAGCCAAATCTAACTGTCCCCTGAGAGTTGAGAGAGTTAAGTCGGCTCAGCCTCCAGATTTTTTCAGCTTAGTTTAGACATACAGCGCGGAAACAGGCCCTTCGGCCCATCTAGTCTACCCGTACCGACCAACGCTCTGGAGGAGACCCGCGGGCGGGCGGGCGGGCGCGGCAGACAAGATGGCCACCGTGCTCTTTAGCTTTGAGGACTTGTTGTACAACTGGGAAGGGCTGGTCTGGAACCTGACGTCTCGTGTCCTGAGGAACTGGCGCTGGGGGAACCTGCGCGCGGTGCAGCTGCTCCTGCGGCCGTGGTGTATATCGCGGGGAATCTACCAGGTGAGTGGGATCTCCGCGCCCGCGCTCGCTCCAATCGCCCCCCCGTTCACCTCACCCCAGCCTCGCTCCGTTTATTGTCACGTGTAGCGAGGTTGCGCGCTAACCAGTCAGCGGAAAGGCAACTCCTCGACCGATATACGTCTCGATAAACCCATCGTTAATCAAAAAATATCGCGTGTCGAAAACGCATTTAATACGATGCGACCACGTGAGCGGTGGTACTGCGCGGCTCGCTGCCGTTGCCTGCCGCTTGCCGATCGTAAAGTCGAGATATCGTAAGTCGAAACATCGTAAATCGGGGAGCATCTGTATATAATTACAATCGATCCACCCACAGTGTACAGATACATGATTAGGGAATAACAATAGACAATAGGTACAGGAGTAGAGGCCATTCGGCCCTTCGAGCCAGCGCCGCCATTCAATATGATCATGGCTGATCATCCCCAATCAGTTCCCCGTTCCTGCCTTCTCCCCATATCCCCTGACTCCGCTATCTTTAAGAGCGCTATCTAGCTCTCTCTTGAAAGCATCCAGAGAACCGGCCTCCACCGCCCTCTTTGGTGTGTGGGAGGAAACCGGAGCACCCGGAGAAAACCCACGCAGGTCACGAGGAGAACGTGCAAACTCCGTACAGACAGCACCCGTAGTCAGGATCGAACCAGGGACTCTGGCGCTGTGAGGCAGCAGCTCTACCCGCTGTGGCACCTTGCAGTTTAGTTTAGTTTAGAGATACAGCCGGAGATATATCCAGAGAACCGGCCTCCACCGCCCTCTGAGGCAGAGAATTCCACAGACTCACCACTCCCTGTGTGGTTTAGTGCAAGGTCAAGCCCGATCAAGGATAGTCCGAGGGTCACCAATGAGGTGGATGGGAGTTCAGGACCGCTCTCTAGTTGTGGTAGGATGGTTCAGTTGCCTGATAACAGCCGGGAAGAAACTGTCCCTGAATCTGGAGGTGTGTGTGCGTTGGTTTTCACACTTCTGTACCTCTTGCCCGACGGGAGAGGGGAGAAGAGGGAGTGGCCGGGGGGTGAGACTGGTCCTTGATGATGCTGCTGGCCTTGCCGAGGCATCTGCAGTTCTGTGCGACTCTGAAGAAATATCTTAGCTGGGTAACAGGATCTTCCTGCTTGATGCTTTAACGGGAAAAACGTACTAACTTGTGTCGGAGGGAACTGCTGATGCTGGCTGGAACTGAAGACTGACACAAAATGCTGGAGTAACTCAGCGGGTGAGGCAGCATCTATGGAGAGAAGGAATAGGTGACGTTTCGGGTCTCGACCCGAAACGTCGCCTATTCCTTCGCTCCATAGATGCTGCCTCACCTGCTGAGTTCCTCCAGCATTTTTGTCCACCTTCAGATTTTTCCAGCATCTGCAGTTCTTTCTTAAACTAAAATCTCAGTCAGAACTAATTATTTAATGTCACTCAACCTATGAATTAACATAATTATTTTATTAATATGTATAAGATTAAAAAAACAGGATAGGAATATATGATAAGTGACAAAAAATTAGTTTCTTTGAATCGCGTTTAATATGTTCCTGCCGCTGGGAACAACTCACAGAGTTTGCAGAATGAAAATGTTTGCAATTTTTCTGCATCTGCAGTTCTTTCTTAAACATCACCAGACTGATTCCTGGGATGTCAGGACTTTCATATGAAGAAAGACTGGATAGACTCGGCTTGTACTCGCTAGAATTTAGGAGATTGAGGGGGGGATCTTATAGAAACTTACAAAATTCTTAAGGGGTTGGACAGGCTAGATGCAGGAAGATTGTTCCCGATGTTGGGGAAGTCCAGAACAAGGGGTCACACAGTTTAAGGATAAGGGGGAAATCCTTTAAGACCGAGATGAGAAAAACATTTTTTTTCACACACAGAGAGTGGTGAATCTCAGGAACTCTCTGCCACAGAGGGTAGTTGAGGCCACACAGTTCATTGGCTATATTTAAGAGGGAGTTAGATGTGGCCCTTGTGGCTAAAGGGATCAGGGGGTATGGAGAGAAGGCAGGGATGGGATACTGAGTTGGATGATCAGCCATGATCATATTGGATGGCGAATGGTGCAGGCTCGAAGGGCCGAATGGCCTCTACTCCTGCACCTATTGTCTATGTATCTATGTATCCTCTCCGTTCTCACAGCATGGCAACGGAGGCGTTTGCCTGACCGTAGCAGCTGGAACAGTCTGTTGCTGGGGTGGAAGGGGTCTCTCATGATTTGGATTTGCACCTTCTGGTGTATAGTTCTTGCAGTTCCTGCGAGTGTAGTTCCCATAGTGCGTTCGGCCGAACGCACTACTCTCTGCAGAGTATTCTTGTTTCCATTTGCCCTGACCGATCGGTGATGATGCTGCTGGCCTTGCCGAGGCAGCGTGAGGTGTAGATGGAGTCACCGGAAGGGAGGCAGCATTGGTCGGAGGGCCGAAGGGCCTGGGTCGGGGCAGTACAGGACGGCGATATTATTGGGCAGTGCAAGTCTCCAGGCATTCTGGCAGCCGTTCCATTGGGGTGGGAGTTGTTAATGTACAGCTTGTGGGAAACTTTGCAGAGTTGAGAATCCCTCCCTCATTCCAAGCACAGTGATCTGTGAAAATATGCGGCCACTAGCACTTAGTTGTGTCACGCCCATGTCACAGGGTCCGTGTGACTGCGCAAGATCTTGGCAGAGGGGGGTCAAAGAATTTGGGTTGTGTACTGAGAAACTAGCAAGCCGTGACTCCACGAACTGCACAGTGCTGGAGTAACTCAGCGGGTGCAGCAGCATCTACGGAGCGAAGGAAATAGGCAACGTTTCTGGCCGAAACCCGGAAGGGTTTCGGCCCGAAACGTTGCCTATTTCCAGAAGGATTTCGGCCCGAAACGTTGCCTATTTCCAGAAGGATTTTGGCCCGAAACGTTGCCTATTTCCAGAAGGATTTCAGCCCGAAACGTTGCCTATTTCCAGAAGGATTTCGGCCCGAAACGTTGCCTATTTCCTTCGTGTTTCGGCCCGAAACGTTGCCTATTTCCTTCGCTCCATAGATGCTGCTGCACCCGCTGAGTTTCTCCAGCACTTTTGTCCAAGGCATACTATTAGCCTCAGGACAAGTGGCCAAACTGCAGAGACACACACATGGTTTCCAGAACGTTAGTTGTTGCATCTCTGTGGGACCGGATGTGAATTCCATCCGTCTCTCTTTTAAAAAAAAAAAATGTTGCTCTCGAAACTATGGGAAAGGTCGGCACTCTTCGAAAGTAAACGTTGCTTCCTGCAGTCAGAGTCTGTGCGAGATTCATCGCCCATGTAGGTAATGGAACTAAAGGTGGGCACAGAGTGCTGGAGTAACTCAGCGGGTCAGGCAGCATCTGTGGAGAATATGGATAGGTGACGTTTCACAGAGTGCTGGAGTAACTCAGCGGGTCAGGCAGCATCTGTGGAGAACATGGATAGGTGCCGTTTCACAGAGTGCTGGAGTAACTCAGCGGGTCAGGCAGCATCTGTGGAGAACATGGATAGGTGACGTTTCACAGAGTGCTGGAGTAACTCAGCAGGTCAGGCAGCATCTGTGGAGAACATGGATAGGTGACGTTTCACAGAGTGCTGGAGTAACTCAGCGGGTCAGGCAGCATCTGTGGCCCGAACATGGATAGGTGACGTTTCACAGAGTGCTGGAGTAACTCAGCGGGTCAGGCAGCATCTGTGGAGGGAATGGGCAGGTCACATTTCGGGTCATGATTATTTCACACAGAGGGTGGTGGGTGCGTGGAACGAGCTGCCAGGGGTGGGGGTGGAGGCAGATACGATCGTGGTGTTTAAGAGGCTTTTAGACAGGGATGTGGATATGCAGGGATAACGTGCAGGCAGGTAAGTTCATGTTCATAAGTGATAGGAGCAGAATTAGGCCATTCGGCCCATCATGTCGACCCTGCCATTCAATCATGGCTTATCTATCTCTCCCTCCTAACCCCATTCTCCTGCCTTCTCCCCATAACCCCTGACACCCGCACTAATCAAGAATCTATCTATCTCTGCCTTAAATATATCCACTGACTTGGGCTCCATAGTTGTTCCCGATGTTGAGGAAGTCCAGGACAAGGGGTCACAGCTTAAGGATAAGGGGGAAATCCTTTAAAACCGAGATGAGAAGAACTTTTTTCACACAGAGAGTGGTGAATCTCTGGAACTCTCAGCCACAGAGGGTAGTCGAGGTCAGTTCATTGGCCATATTTAAGAGGGGGTTAGATGTGGCTAAAGGGATCAGGGGGTATGGAGAGAAGGCAGGGATGGGATACTGAGTTGGATGATCAGCCATGATCATATTGAATGGCGGTGCAGGCTCGAAGGGCCGAATGGCCTCTACTCCTGCACCTAATTTCTATGTTTCTATAGATGGTTTTATCAGGCAGAGGCAGTGGGGACCATGCTGCAGGTGGTGGTGGTGGAGGCAGGTTCGATGCTGGTGTCCTTCCACGCTGTGTCTCTAAACTAAACTAAACATGGCGGCACGGTGGCGCAGCGGGTAGAGCTGCTGCCTCATAGCGCCAGAGCCCCTGGTTCGATCCTGACTACGGGTGCTGTCTGTACGGAGTTTGCACGTTCTCCCCGTGACCTGCGTGGGTTTTCTCCGGGTGCTCCAGTTTCCTCCCACACTACAAAGAGGGCGGTGGAGGCCGGTTCTCTGGATACTTTCAACAGAGAGCTAGATGGGGCTCTTAAAGATAGCGGAGTCAGGGGATATGGGGAGAAGGCAGGAACGGGGTACTGATTGGGGATGATCAGCCATGATCACATTGAATGGCGGTGCTGGCTCGAAGGGCCGAATGGCCTCCTCCTGCACCTATTGTCTATTGTGTATTGTTTTTCATCTGAAAAATTGTAAATTGCTCCTAGTGTGTGTGTGTAGGATAGTGTTAGTGTGTGGAGGGGGATAGCAGGTCGGCAAGGACTCGATGGGCCGAAGGGCCTGTTTCCGCGCTGTATCTCTAAACTAGACTAGACTAGACTGGACTGGAGTGGGATAAACTAGACTAAACTAAACTAAACATTGGACAGGCCTTTACTCGGTCTGGGAAAAGTTGTGATCAGGCCCCAGGACTGATGGAATGTTGCAGATGTAATTATAGCCAGGCTGCCTTTACGAGGAATTTGTTATAACTTATTAACTTCCAAGAATTAGCGGCAAAGTTCCCTAGTGCCGTGGGGGGGGGGGGGGGGGGGGGGGGGGGGGGGATGGGTTGTGGGGAACTCTTGTTCTCACAGTGGAGTTTGTGGAGAAAAGAGAAGTTCACACACGGCTGATTTATTCAGAAGAATCCAATGCAGGAATCTCTGAACATATTCAGCGCAGCGGGTAGAGCTGCTGCCTCACAGCGCCAGAGACCCGGGTTCCATCCTGACTACGGGTGCTGTCTGTACGGAGTTTGCACGTTCTCCCCGTGACCTGCGTGGGTTTTCTCCGGGTGCTCCGGTTTCCTCCCACACACATGGTACTTCCCCGACCGAGGCCCTTCGGCCCTCCGACCTATGCTGCCTCCCTTCCGGTGACTCCATCCACACCTCACGCTGCCTCGGCAAGGACCAGATACGTGCAGGTTTGTAGGTTAAATGGCTTCGGTATAAATGCAAAAGATCTTTAGTCAGAGGGTGGTGAATCTGTGGACTTCATTGCCACAGACGGCTGCAGAGTCCACCTATTTTAAGGCGGAGATTGACAGATTCTTGACTATGGGGAGAAGGCAGGAGAATGGGGTCGGGAGGGAGAGACGGGTCAGACCTGGTCGTGGTCTGAAGAAAGGTCTCGACCCGAAAACGTCGCCCATTCCTTCTCTCCAGAGATGCTGCCTGTCCCGCTGAGTTACACCAGCATCTTAGGTACACAAAAATGCTGGAGAAACTCAGCGGGTGCAGCAGCATCTATGGAGCGAAGGAAATAGGCAACGTTTTGGGCCGAAACCCTTCTTCAGACTTGTGTCTATCTTCCATTTAAACCAACATCTGCAGTTCCCTCCTGCACACTTGTGGGCTGGAGTTTAGTACAGATGCTGGGATCACAAGTGTCTGTGGTTCTTTGTCCCTGTATGTTATACCCATTTCCTTTTATAGAAATTCATAGTTGAAAGACAAGGCATAATATTAGTGTTTAAGAAGGAACTGCAGATGCTGGAAAATCGAAGGTAGACAAAAATGCTGGAGAAACTCAGCGGCAGCAGCATCTATGGAGCGAAGGAAATAGGCGACGTTTCGGCCCGAAACGTCGCCTATTTCCAGAAGGATTTCGGCCCGAAAACTGGCCTATTTCCAGAAGGGCACAGAGTGCTGTAGTAACTCAGCGGGTCAGGCAGCATCTGTGGAGAACATGGATAGGTGACGTTTCACAGAGTGCTGGAGTAACTCAGTGGGTCAGGCAGCATCTGTGGAGAACATGGATAGGTGACGTTTCACAGAGTGCTGGAGTAACTCAGCGGGTGCAGCAGCATCTATGGAGCTTTGGAGCTATGGAGCTAAGGAAATAGGCAACGTTTCGGGTCGAAACCCTTCCGGGTTTCGGCCCGAAACGTTGCCTATTTCCAGAAGGTCACAGAGTGCTGGAGTAACTCAGCGGGTCAGGCAGCATCTGTGGAGAACATGGATAGGTGACGTTTCACAGAGTGCTGGAGTAACTCAGCGGGTCAGGCAGCATCTGTGGAGAGAAGGAATGGGTGAGGTTTCTGGTCCCGCTGAGTTACTCCAACATTTTGTGTCTATCTTCGGTTTGAACCAGCATCTGCAATCCCTTCCCACACGTAATGAATATAAAGTGATGGGTTC
>NC_073398.1:36025754-36050754 GCF_028641065.1 Leucoraja erinaceus | reverse complement strand
GTTCCACAGAGTGCTGGAGTAACTCAGCGGGTCAGGCAGCATCTGTGGAGAACATGGATAGGTGGCGTTTCACAGAGTTAAGGCAGCGATAGATAGACACTCTGTGAAACGTCACCTATCCATGTTCTCCACAGATGCTGCCTGACCCGCTTCAGTGGGCCGAAGGGCCTGTTTCCACGCTGAGTCTCTAAACAAACTTTGTACAGATAACCACAGTTATGGGAGCAAAGTGTAGGTTTTATATTCTTCAGTCTCGGCCTGTGTTAGCCGCCTGCCTCGTACAGAATACTTTATAAACTGAGGTTAAAACCTTGACTTATTCCCAAGTGATTTGTTCCGGAACGATCTAAGGTATTTGCGGTTCCCACCGGCTTGTGTTTCATCCAGACCATGCTGGTTGGCCATCGTAGCTCAGTTTCAGTTTAGTCCAGTCGAGTTTATTGTCCCGTGTACCGAGGTACAGTGAAAAGCTTTTGTTGCGTGCTAACCAGTCAGCGGAAAGACAATACATGATTACAATCGAGCCGTCCACAGTGTACAGATACAGGATAAAGGGAATAACGTTTAGTGCAAGGTAAAGTTAGCAAAGTCCGATCCACGGCGCATCTGTAGACGTTGGTGAGAGTTGTTGGGGACATGCGGAACTTCCTCATCCTTCTCAGGAAGTAGAGGCCTTGCTATGGTTGCGTGAAGTGTAGATGGAGTCGATGGTGGGGAGTGTGGTGTGTGATGGACTGGGCTACATCTACAATGGTGGGGAGTGTGGTGTGTGTGATGGACTGGGCTACATCTACAATGGTGGGGAGTGTGGTGTGTGTGGGACTGGGCTACATCTACAATGGTGGGGAGTGTGGTGTGTGTGGGACTGGGCTACATCTACAATGGTGGGGAGTGTGGTGTGTGTGGGACTGGGCTACATCTACAATGGTGGGGAGTGTGGTGTGTGTGGGACTGGGCTACTACATCTACAATGGTGGGGAGTGTGGTGTGTGTGGGACAGGGCTACATCTACAATGGTGGGGGAGTGTGGTGTGTGTGATGGACTGGGCTACATCTACAATGGTGGGGAGTGTGGTGTGTGTGGGACTGGGCTACATCTATAATGGTGGGGAGTGTGGTCTGTGTGTGGGGGACTGGGCTACATCTACAATGGTGGGGAGTGTGGTGTGTGTGTTACCTGACTGCATGCTTTCTGTGGTGAAAGTTACTGGACCTGACAGGCTAGTGTTAATGCGAAGGTTGTTGGGGTCAGGGGTCAGAGGGTGGGGGTCAGGGTGGGGGGGGTCAGCGGTGGGTCAGAGGTCAGTGTTGGGTTCAGTGGTCCGCGGTGGGGTCAGTGGGGTCAGCGGTCAGCGTTGGGGTCGGGGGTCAGTGTTGGGGTCGGGGTCAGTGTTGGGGTGGGTCAGAGATCAGTGTTGGGGTCAGCGGGTCCGCGGTCAGGGGTCAGCGGTTGGGACAGTGGTCAGTGTTGGGGTCGGGGGTCAGCGGTGGGACAGAGGTCAGTGGGGTTGAGGGTCAGCGGTGGGACAGAGGTCAGCGGTGGGACAGTGGGTCAGGTGTTGGGGTTGGGGCTCCGCGGTGGGTCGGGGGTCAGCGGTGGGTCGGAGGTCAGTGTTGGGTCGGAGGTCAGTGTTGGGTCGGAGGTCAGCGGTGGGGTGTGAGGGGACATGCTGGCGTTGTGTCTCATGGCGGTTTGCGTTCTCTTGCAGATGTCGGAAGGCCGGCGGTGTCAGGTACACCTTCTGGACGACAGGAAGCTGGAACTTCTTGTTCAGGTGAGTGGGCAACGATCAGAGTCACAGACGTACAGGTGGGAAACAGGCCCTTCGGCCCATCCTGTCCATGCCCACCCAGCTGGAACATGGAACATAGAACATGGATAGGTGACGTTTCACAGAGTGCTGGAGTAACTCAGCGGGTGCAGGCAGCATCTAAGGAGCTAAGGAAATAGGCAACGTTTCGGGCCGAAACCCGGAAGGGTTTCGGCCCGAATCGTTGCCTATTTCCGTAAGGATTTCGGCCCCGAAACATTGCCTATTTCCATAAGGATTTCGGCCCCGAAACGTTGCCTATTTCCATAAGGATTTCGGCCCCGAAACGTTGCCTATTTCCATAAGGATTTCGGCCCGAAACGTTGCCTATTTCCATAAGGATTTCGGTCCCGAAACGTTGCCTATTTCCATAAGGATTTCGGCCCCGAAACGTTGCCTATTTCCTTCGCTCCATAGATGCTGCTGCACCATAACTCAGCGGGCCAGGCAGCATCTGTGGAGAACATGGATAGGTGACGTTCCAGATTCTATCTTTAGCCCACAATGTCTGCCTGTCTCTTACCTCCCCCCCCCCCCTGTGAAGAACATGCCCCCAAATATTTGCATTAGACTTTGCACCCCCCCCAACATCAAGCTGTGTCCGCTTATATTTGACATTTCTGTCCTTGGAAAAAGGTTCTGATTGTCTACCCTATCTACACATCATTTAATCTCCCTGCAACAATCTACACTAGTCCCACCTGCTAGTGGAGAGGACTGGTTTGGCCCATATCCCTCCAAACCAGTCCTCTCCATGTACCTAAACATGTTTCTAAACATTGGTGCAATCCCAGCCTCAACTATCTCCTCCGGCAGCTCGTTCCATACACCCACCAACCTCTGCGTGAAAAGGTTACCCCTCGGATTCCTATTAAATCTTTCCCCCTTCACCTTAAACCTATGTCCTCTGGTCCTCGATTCCCCTACTCTGGGCAAGAGACTCTGTGCATCTACCCGATCAATTCCTCTCATGATTTTGTACACCTCTATAAGATCTCCCCTCATTCTCCTGCACTCCAAGGTTGAATAGTGTCGGATGCAGTAAGATCCATCCTGATACACGGATAGGACAGGTTTAGAGGGATATGGACCAAACGCAGGCAGGTGGATGGGGCATGTTGGCCGGTATGGGCAAGGTGGGCCGAAGGGCCTGTTTCCACGCTGTATCACTCTATGAATTTCTGATTGGTGATCAATCGATCCATGTTGTAAGTTTGACTCTATGATATGAGCTTTGTACCAGCGGGTCCTGACTGGGTTAGAACTCTGTAGTGACATTGACTGTAAGTCTGTAACAGTGGGTGGCTTCTCTCACTGTGTTTCACCTCATCTCCTTCCAAAAGGTACGTCCTTTAATTTGGAGGCTGTGCCCTCTAGTCCTAGACTCTCCCACGAGCGGAAACATCCTCTCCACATCCACTCAGTCCATGTTAAAGCACAACATGGCTCAGTGTCTGGGAGGAGGTGGGGGTTGTAAAACCTGGAGGTTTCCTGCTCGCTGTTCCAACTTTAAGCGAAACCAGATATACTCTGACAAACGTCTCTGGCAAAGCCCAATGAATGGAGCGACTGTGTGAATATCCATCGCTGTGTGGAAGTAGATGGTGAAGGCCACACTTGGAGTTACGGTGGGCAGCTCTGCTTGCGTAGGAACTGCAGATGCTGCCTCACACCCAACATTGTAAACTCTCCCTTGTGTGTGTGTGTGTGTGTGTGTGTAGGATGGTGTTAGTGTGCGGGGATCGCTGGTCGGCACGGACTCAATGGGTCGAAGGGCCTGAATCCACGCTGCATCTCAAAACGAAACTAAAACTAATACAAATTGTGAACAAGTTTCCGCGCTATATAATTAAGAATCAGGGGTCGGCCATTTCGAACGGAGACGAGGAAACACTTTTTCTCACAGTGAGTTGTGAGTCTGTGGAATTCTCTGCCTCAGAGGGCGGTGGAGGCCGGTTCTCTGGATACTTTCAAGAGAGAGCTAGATTGGACTCTTAAAGATAGTCGAGTCAGGGGATATGGGGAGAAGGCAGGAACGGGATACTGATTGGGGATGATCAGCCATGATCACATTGAATGGCTGTGCTGGATCGAAGGGCCGAATGGCCTCTACTCCTGCATCTATTGTCTGTATCTCTAAACTAAAGGTACGTCTTTCATTCTGTCATCTCTGGTCCTGGACTTTCCCGTGAGCGGGAACAATAAAATATATTTTATTTAGTAAATTAAAGCAGTAAATACATTTCTCCACCGCTGGGGGAGGGGGAGGGGGGGAGGGGAAGGAGAGGGGGAGGGGGAGGGGGGGGGGGGGGGGGGGGGGAGGGGGGGGGGGGGGGGGGGGGGGGGTGAAACGTCACGGATAAACCCTGGGAATTTGACCGATTTCCACAACGTGTCCCTTGAGGCCGAGCTGGGCCAACGTTGTAAACTGCCTGTTGCCGGATAGAACTGCAGACGCTGGTTTAAATCGAAGACAGACACAAAGTGCTGGAGGAACTCAGCGGGACAGGCAGCGTCTGTGGAGAGAAGGCATGGGTGACGTTTCGGGTCGAGACCTTTCTTCAGACTGATGCCCTTCCGTTGGAAAGGGGGGAGAAGAGATTGATCAGGAGGTTCCCTGGGCTTGTGTTAGAGGTAAAGGATTGGCCATCGCACGGTGGAGCAGCGGGTAGTGTTGCTGCCTCACAGCGCCAGAGACGCGGGTTCGATCCAGACTACGGGCGCTGTCTGTACGGAGTTTGCACGTTCTCCCCGTGACCTGCGTGGGTTTTCTCCGGGTGCTCCGGTTTCCTCCCGCACTCCAAAGACGTGCAGGTTTGTAGGTTAATTGGCTTTGTATAAATGTAACTTGTCCCTGGTGTGTGTAGGATAGTGTTAGTGTGCGGGGATCGCTGGTCGGCACGGACTCGATGGGCCGAATGGCCTGTATCACTGAACTAAACTGAACTCTATAAAATACCCGGGATGAACTGTTGGTTATTAATGCCAGAGTTATTAATAACAAGACAAATCTTATAAAGTCATCGCTCACTTAGTTTTGATGATAAAACAGCCTGCAGGGAAGAGAGCGGTTCGCAGAGATTCAACGTGAGCCAATTCATGTTCATAAGGGATAGGAGCAGAATTAGGCCATTCGGCCCATCAAGTCTACTCCACCATTCAATCATGGCTGATCTATCTCTCCCTCTCAACACCATTCTCCTGCCTTCTCCCCGTAACCTCTGACACCCGCACTAATCAAGAATCTATCTATCTCTGCCTTAGGGTCTTGGTGAGACCACACCTGGAGTATTGCGTACAGTTTTGGTCTCCTAATCTGAGGAAAGACATTCTTGCCATAGAGGGAGTACAGAGAAGGTTCACCAGACTGATTCCTGCGATGTCAGGACTTTCATATGAAGAAAGACTGGATAGACTCGGCTTGTACTCTCTAGAATTTAGAAGATTGAGAGGGGATCTTATAGAAAACTTAAAAAATTCTTAAGGGGTTGGACAGGCTAGATGCAGGAAGATTGTTCCCAATGTTGGGGAAGTCCACAACAAGGGGTCACAGTTTAAGGATAAGGGGGAAATCTTTTAGGACCGAGATGAGGAAAACTTTTTTCACACAGAGAGTGGTGAATCTGTGGAATTCTCTGCCACAGAAGGTAGTTGAGGCCACAGTTCATTGGCTATATTTAAGAGGGAGTTAGATGTGGCCCTTGTGGCTAAAGGGATCAGGGGGTATGGAGAGAAGGCAGGTACAGGATACTGAGTTGGATGATCAGCCATGAACATATTGAATGGCGGTGCAGGCTCGAAGGGCCGAATGGCCTCTATTCCTGCACCTATTGTCTATGTTTCAATGTTTCTCTATGAGAAAAAGTGTTTCCTCATCTCCGTTCTAAATGGCTTACCCCTTATTCTTAAACTGTGGCCCCTGGTTATGGACTCCCACAACATCGGGAACATGTTTCCTGCCTCTAGCGTGTCCAAACCCTTAACAATCTTATATGTTTCAATGAGATGCCCTCTCATCCTTCTAAACTCCTTCTAAAGGGCCGAATGGCCTACTCCTGCACCTATTTTCTATGTTTCTATATTAAATATACCCACTGACTTGTGGCCTCCACAGCCGTCTGTGGCAATGAATTCCACAGATTCACCACCCTCTGGCTGAACTTATTTCTGAAACAGGACAGCAAACGGCGGGGCTGAAAGTGACGAGGCCTCAAGACATGTTGACAAGGCAACCACTGCACTTAAAGAACAGTGTCTCGCGGGAGCCAGGATCATTCTGACTAACTGTTTCTTAAATGTTGGGACAGTCCCAGCCTCAACTACCTCCTCCGGCAGCTCGTTCCATACACCCACCCCCCCTTTGTGTGAAAACGTTACCCCTCGAGTTCCCATTAAATTTCCCCCCTTCACCATGAACCTGTGTCCTCTGGTCCTCGATTCCCCAGCTCTGGGCAAGAGACTCTGTGAATCAAAGGCATTTCATTGTCAATTTAAAATAGAAAACTGCCGTTTGTTTACATTTGGCCTTGAAGGCAAATCCAAGCCGTTGTGTGGAATCTGCAGTCACGTGTGTGTCACGTCCCATCTACATGCGTGACATAGAACATGCGGGCCCTGTTTCCATGCTGTATGTTTGTAGCACACATACATGTCCATTCAGGCACATACACATGTGCATGTGCATTATTGCATGACGGTATGAACATGCTTGTGTTCATTAGTGTGTGCATATATGTGCGTGTCTTCATAGCGTCACGTGTGAGCATGTTTATATTCATACATGTTTATACATGTGCGTGTGTCTGCCCATGGGTGCAAGTGTGTTAGAATACACAGCACAGAAACAGGCCCTTCGGCCCACCGAATCCGTGCCGACCAGCGATCCCCGCATACTAACACTATCCTACACACACACTGGGGACAATTTACATTTACACCGAGCCAATTAACCTACAAACCTGCACGTCTTTGGAGTGTGGGAGGAAACCGGAGCACCTGGAGAAAACCCACGCAGGTCACGGGGGAGAACGTGCAAACTCCGTACAGACAGCACCCGTAGTTAGGTCTCTGGCGCCGTGAGGCAGCAGCTCTACCCGCTGCACCACCGTGCCCGCCCCGACCGTTACAGGCGGCTCAGCGGTGGAGTTGCTGCCTCACGGCGCCCGGGTATCTCCGCACAAACCAAAACTAAAATCACGTCTAGCACGGACGTTGTGGGCCGAAGGGCCTGTGCTACGTTAGAAATAGAAAATAGGTGCAGGAGTAGGCCATTCGGCCCTTCGATCCAGCACCGCCATTCAATGTGATCATGGCTGATCATCCCCAATCAGTACCCCGTTCCTGCCTTCTCCCCATATCCCCTGACTCCACTATCTTTAAGAGCTCTATCTAGCTCTCTCTTGATAGTATCCAGAGAACCGGCCTCCACCGCCCTCTGAGGCAGAGAATCCCACAGACTCACAACTCTCTGTGTGAGGAAAAGTGAGAGTTAGATTTAGCTCTTAGGGCTAACGGAGTCGGGGGATATGGGGAGAAGGCAGGAACGGGGTACTGATTGGGGATGATCAGCCATGATCACATTGAATGGCGGTGCTGGCTCGACGGGCCGAATGGCCTACTCCTGCACCTATTGTCTCTGTTTCTATGTTTCAATAAGATCACGGCTGTTCATCCAAAATCAGTGCTCCGTTCCTGCTTTCTCCCCAGGTCCCTTGGTTGTGTCTGGGTGTGTGGGAGCCTGTCTCTGTGTTGTTCTGGTGTCCATGTGATTCACATCTTGCCTGGCTCGGAGATGCGCCCGTCTGGAGAATAATCGGCCTCGTTCTGTCAAGACCTGTCCCATCACCAGGACCACAGCCCTCCCCCTCACCACTAAAGGACGTTCTTTTAGGAAAGAGATGAGGAGGAATTTCTTCAGCCGGAGGGTGGTGAATCTGTGGAATTCATTGCCACAGACGGCTGTGGAGGCCACAAGTCAGTGGATATTTTTAAGGCAGAGATAGATAGATTCTCTGTGAAACGTCACCTATCCATGTTCTCCACAGATGCTGCCTGACCCGCTGAGTTACTCCAGCACTCTGTGAAACGTCACCTATCCATGTTTTCTCCACAGATGCTGATGCTGACCCGCTGAGTTACTCCAGCACTCTGTGAAACGTCACCTATCCATGTTCTCCACAGATGCTGCTGCCTGACCCGCTGAGTTATGGTGCAGCAGCATCTATGGAGCGAAGGAAATAGGCAACGTTTCGGGCCGAAACCCTTCTGGAAATAGGCAACGTTTCGGGCCGAAACCCGGAAGGGTTTCGACCCGAAACGTTGCCTATTTCCTTAGCTCCATAGATGCTGCTGCACCCACTGAGTTACTCCAGCACTCTGTGAAACGTCACCTATCCATGTTCTCCACAGATGCTGCCTGACCCGCTGAGTTACTCCAGCATTTTTCTGCCTTTTGTATCTTACAATCACAGATACAATCAAGTGGGCGAGAAGAATAACGTATTGAAACGATATTATATTTCACCAGCGGGTCACAGCTTGGTGGCAGGTGTCAGAAACTTGCCGCTGATGTGTGTGTGTGTGACGTTTGTTCGTTCCTCCGTCCTCTGATTGAAAA
Source organism: Leucoraja erinaceus (assembly GCF_028641065.1). Classification (NCBI taxonomy): domain Eukaryota; kingdom Metazoa; phylum Chordata; class Chondrichthyes; order Rajiformes; family Rajidae; genus Leucoraja; species Leucoraja erinaceus. The sequence goes on along the minus strand of NC_073398.1, from coordinate 36,042,327 downwards.
GCCGATCTACAATATTGTTTCTGGCGGAATCGAGAAAGCAATTTACATGCGTGAGATTGGCAACATGCGGCCCGCGTACTTGCCTCCCTCTCGCTATCCCCTTGCGATGATCAGACCACGTGCAGCGGCTGTTTTAGCTCCATCTGTAACTCGGGCCGACGGCAGCAGCGACTCAAATTGATTTTGCAGCAGATAAGTGATTGACATTTGTCCCCCCCCTCGCCACAGCTGCCACTCGCTCGGCTAATGGTCGACTCGCAGCGAGAGGCACGTTCGCAGATTCCAATCAAAAGATCAAATGGGAATCACTACAGCGGTGATCCTCTGCGCACATTTTGAGAACGCTGTCCTGTAAATTCCATCGGGTATAAAGCGGAGGAAGTTTAGTTTTAGCTTTAGAGGTGCGTACAGCGCAGAAATAGTCCCTTCGGCCCACCGAGTCCGTGCCGACCAACATGGTAGTCACAAAATGCTGGAGAAACTCAGCGGGTGCAGCAGCATCTATGGAGCGAAGGAAATAGGCAACGTTTCGGGCCGAAATCCTTCTGGAAATAGGCAACGTTTCGGGCCGAAATCCTTCTGGAAATAGGCAACGTTTCGGGGCCGAAATCCTTCTGGAAATAGGCAACGTTTCGGGCCGAAATCCTTTTGGAAATAGGCAACGTTTCGGGCTGAAATCCTTCTGGAAATAGGCAATGTTTCGGGCCGAAATCCTTCTGGAAATAGGCAACGTTTCGGGCTGAAATCCTTCTGGAAATAGGCAACGTTTTGGGCCGAAATCCTTCTGGAAATAGGCAACGTTTCGGGCCGAAACGTTGCCGAAACGTTGCCTATTTCCTTAGCTCCATAGATGCTGCTGCACCTGCTGAGTTACTCCAACAGTTTTGTCGACCTTCGATTTTCCAGCATCTGCAGTTCCTTCTTAAATATATGTTTTACCTCTTTGCTTTGGCTCCAATTGAATAATTGGCTCCAATTGAAAATCCATGCCTTGCAACATGTCATATCCCAGCTAACAAGGATCTACTGTAATTCCCCTTGATCCCAACAATGTCCTGTCCCCTTTATCATTGTTACTTTTTACACGTCTTTCATTCATTGTCCTTTCTCTCTCCACATCACCGTCTATATCTCTCGTTTCCCTTGTCCCTGACCTGTCTGAGGAAGGGTCTCGACCCGAAACATCACCCGTTCCTTCCCTCCACAGATGCCGCCTGTCCCGCTGAGTTACTCCAGCTTTTTGCCTCTGCCCCATCTACACTAGTCCCACCTGCCTGCGTTTGGCCCATATCCCTCCAAACCTGTCCTATCCATGTATCCAAGTGTACATCGACTGTAACTATTCCTCTCATGGCAATGAAACTCTTATGGGCAGCAGCATAACAGGCTTGTGAACACAAATACACACAGATCCTCTCTAATGAACAGCAATTCAATTCATTAATAATCACAATACTCGTTATTGCAACCACAGACACATAGAAACATAGAAACATAGAAATTAGGTGCAGGAGTAGGCCATTCGGCCCTTCGAGCCTGCACCGCCATTCAATATGATCATGGCTGATCATCCAACTCGTTTCACAGAGTGCTGGAGTAACTCAGCGGGTGCAGCAGCATCTATGGAGCTAAGGAAATAGGCAACGTTTCGGGTCGAAACCCTTCCGGGTTTCGGCCCGAAACGTTGCCTATTTCCAGAAGGGTTTCGGCCCGAAACGTTGCCTATTTCCTTCGTTCCATAGATGCTGCTGCACCATAACTCAGCGGGTCAGGCAGCATCTATGGAGAACATGGATAGGTGATGTTTCACAGAGAATCTATCTATCTCTGCCTTAAAAATATCCACTGACTTGTGGCCTCCACAGCCGTCTGTGGCAATGAATTCCACAGATTCACCACCCTCCGGCTGAAGAAATTCCTCTTCATCTCTTTCCTAAAAGAACGTCCTTTAGTGGTGAGGGAGCCGGTCCGTAGGCGATCACAGTCGCTGAGGTCAGTGTTGTGCAGAGTTCAAGAGCCTGATGGTTGTTGGGAAGAAGCTGTTCTTGAACCTGGAGGTCACGGTTTTCAGGCTCCTGTACCTTCTTCCCCATGGTGGCAGCGAGATGAGAGCGTGGCCAGGGTGGTGTGGGTCTCTGATGATGCTGGCTGCCTTATTGAGGCAGTGGCTCCTGTAGATCCCTTCGATGGTGGGGTGGTCAGTACTGTGATGGACCGGGCAGTGTCCACCCCTCAGTAGTGTGTCTGTTCAAGTTACTGCACCGGGCCAGCATGCTATGAGCTGTGAATACAATTTGCAATAATTGGCTCCAATTGAAAATCCATGCCTTGCAACATGTCATATCTCAGCAACTGCCGCTTACGATAAATTAAAATGCATATTACTGGGTATTGAAGTTTTTCTGTGTCTGAATGAAATATTAAAGCATTATTCCATCGCGCTGCTATCTTTGTGAAAGTCGAAGCATTTGCACAAACGGAGTTGGTGCACTTTACGTACAAACCTTTTTTCACACAAAACCAATCTGCATATAGAGAGAAAAATAATTAACAGAGAACTTTTCCTTTGAAAAGATAATTCTTATCCTGAAGAAACATTGATTCTGCACAGTGGTGAAATTGGTGATAACTTAGCCGCATTTGCATAATCACAAAGGCTTTTCAGTAATAGCTGGAAATATGGCTGCAGCTGTTTGCTGCAGAAAGTTGCAGCTGCATATAACACACTGCGTCGCATTTCATGCATTTCACAGACTTCCTGGACCGTCCCATTCTGCAGAAGGGTCTCGACCCAAAACGTCACCCATTCCTTCTCAGATTCAGATTCAGATTCAGATTCAGATTCAATTTTAATTGTCATTGTCAGTGTACAGTACAGAGACAACAAAATGCATTTAGCATCTCCATTGAAGAGCGACATAGCAAACGATTTGAATAAATAATAATAAGTGGGGGGGGGGGGGGGGGGGGGGGGGGGGGGGGGGGGTGATTGGCAGTCACCGAGGTACGTTGTTGAGTAGAGTGACAGCCGCCGGAAAGAAGCTGTTCCTCGACCTGCTGGTTCGGCAACGGAGAGACCTGTAGCGCCTCCCGGATGGTAGGAGGGTAAACAGTCCATGGTTGGGGTGAGAGCAGTCCTTGGCGATGCTGAGCGCCCTCCGCAGACAGCGCTTGCTTTGGACAGACTCAATGGAGGGGAGCGTGGAACCGGTGATGCGTTGGGCAATTTTCACCACCCTCTGCAATGCCTTCCGGTCGGAGACAGAGCAGTTGCCATACCATACTGTGATACAGTTGGTAAGGATGCTCTCGATGGTGCAGCGGTAGAAGTTCACCAGAATATGAGGAGACAGATGGACCTTCTTCAGTCTCCTCAGGAAGAAGAGACGCTGATGAGCCTTCTTGACCATAGTTGAGGTATTGTGGGTCCAAGAGAGGTCATCGGAGATGTTGACTCCCAGGAACCTGAAGCTAGAAACACGTTCCACCTCCGTCCCGTTAATGTGGATGGGGGTGTGCGTGCCGCCTCTGGACTTCCTGAAGTCTACAATGAGCTCCTTGGTCTTCTCTCCAGAGACGCTGCCTGTCCCGCTGAGTTACTCCAGCATTTTGTGCCTGTCGCTCTGTTGCGTGGAGTACGACTGGTACAGCACGGAAAGAGGCCCTTCAGCCCGACTCACCCCCTGTCTGACAGATCAGAAACACTCTTCAGGAGTCAGGTGTGGGTTTGTCAATGACCACTGCCGCAGAAGATTTCATGAACAGAAATACAGAGGCTACACTGCAAGATGCAAACCACTGGTTAGCCACAAAAATAGGATGGCCAGGATACAGTTTGCCAAGAAGTAATTGAAAGAGCAGCCACAGTTCTAGAAAAAGGTCTTGTGATCTTTGTGTAATGCCATCCGGACGCGAGGTCCCCAGACTTGATTGTATATATGTGTGGTATAATCTGACATGTTCTGGATAGCCTGTAGATCTGACCAACCTCTCCCTGTAGCTAACATTTGTTAACACAAAACGTCGCCTATTCCTTCGCTCCATAGATGCTTTCCAGGTCTCGACCTGATACGTCACCTATACCTTCTTCAGACTGATGTGAGGGGGGGGGCGGGAAGAAGAAAGGAAGAGGCGGAGACAGTGGGCTGTGGGGGAGCTGGGAAGGGGAGGGGAAGGAGGGAGAAAGCAAGGACTACCTGAAATTAGAGAAGTCAATGTTCATACCGCTGGGGTGTAAACTACCCAAGCGAAATATGAGGTGCTGCTCCTCCAATTTGCGGTGAGACTCACTCTGGCCATGGAAGAGGCCCAGGACAGAAAGGTCGGATATGGAATGGGACGGGGAGTTGAAGTGCTGAGCCACCGGGAGATCAGGTTGGTTATTGCGAACTGAGCGGAGGTGTTGGGTGAAGCGATCGCCAAGCCTGCGTTTGGTCTCACCAATGTAACTCCCTGGTCAATTCGTCCCCTCCCACCCAAACCACCCCCTCCCCTGGTACTTTCCCTTGCAACCGCAGGAAATGCTACACTTAGAAACATAGAAATTAGGTGCAGGAGTAGGCCATTCGGCCCTTCGAGCCTGCACCGCCATTCAATATGATCATGGCTGATCATCCAACTCAGTATCTCGTACCTGCCTTCTCTCCATACCCCCTGATCCCCTTAGCCACAAGGGCCACATCTAACTCCCTCTTAAATATAGCCAATGAACTGTGGCCTCAACTACCCTCTGTGGCAGAGAGTTCCAGTGATTCACCACTCTCTGCGTGAAAAAAGTTCTTCTCATCTCGGTTTTAAAGGATTTCCCCTTTATCCTTAAGCTGTGACCCCTTGTCCTGCAAGCTGTGACCCCTTGTCCTGGAAGCTGTGACCCCTTGTCCTGAACTGTGGGTACACTTGTCGCTTTACCTCCCCCCTCGACTCCATCCAAGGACCCAAGCAGTTGTTCCAGGTGGTCTCACCCGGGCATCATTCTGGTAAACCCTCTCTCCAAAGCCCCCACAACTTCCTGTAATGGCGGCGACCAGAACTCCTCGTAATACTACAGATAGAATTGGCAACTATTTTATTTTGTTTCCTGAAGAATCAAGGAAGAGGAAACTAATTATTCTGTTCAGAGCGGTTGTATCTCAGGCTGTGTGGGCCTCGTTCACAGTTTAACACGGACACACAGATCAGCAAATACAAATTTGACAAAATGAAACCAGTAAATAAAATCCCCATTTAGTTGTTGATTAGTAGTAGGGCTCTGGGCCTCTCTAGACGTGCGATCCCGTTTAATACATTCAGCATGGATCTGATTGCAATCGACAATCCCAGATGCCCAGTGTAAACTTCCACCCAAATATCCAGCCATCTCTTCCATTAGTCAGAGGGTGGTGAATCTGTGGGTTTCATTGCCACAGACGGCTGTGGAGGCCCGGATAGAGTGGATGTGGAGAGGATGTTTCCACTAGTGGGAGAGTCCAGGACCAGAGGGCACAGCCTCAGAATTAAAGGACGTTCCTTTAGGAAGGAGATGAGGAGGAATTTCTTTAGCCAGAGGGTGGTGAATCTGTGGAATTCACTGCCACAAACGGCTGTGGAGGCCACAACTCAGTGGATATTTCTAAAGCAGAGATAGATAGATTCTTGATTAGTACAGGTGTCAGGGGTTATGGGGAGAAGGCAGGAGAATGGGGTTTAGAGGGAGAGATAGATCAGCTATGATTGAACGGCAGAGTAGACTTGATGGCTTAAATCTCCTCTAATCGTTCATGAACTTAAATATCTGCAGCCACGTCTTGGAGCAGGAAGTGTTCCAACAAAGCAAGGCTATCCTAGTAAAAATAGTTTGCCTTGTAGAGTCTTTAGACATTAAATTTTAGATACAGCGCGGAAACAGGCCCTTCAGCCCACCAAGTCCGTGCCGACCAGCGATCCCCGCACACTAACACTATCCTACACACACACACTAGGGACAATTTACAATTCTGCCAAAGCCAATTAACCTGCAAACCTGCACGTCTTTGGAGTGTGGGAGGAAACCGGAGCTGGTCAGTGTGGGCCGAATGGCCTGCTTACAGGTGCATCTACATGGTGAAGTGTAAATATAGTCTGAGGGTCACCAATGAGGTAGATAGTAGTTCAGGACCGCTCTCTAGTTGTGGTAGGATGGTTCAGTTGCCTGATAACAGCCGGGAAGAAACTGTCCCTGAATCTGGAGGTGTGTGTGCGTTGGTTTTCACACTTCTGTACCTCTTGCCCGATGGGAGAGGGGAGAAGAGGGAGTGACCGGGGGTGAGACTGGTCCTTGATGATGCTGCTGGCCTTGCTGAGGCAGCGGGAGGTGTCGATGGAGTCTGTAGAAGGGACACAAAAATGCTGGAGAAACTCAGCGGGTGCAGCAGCATCTATGGAGCGAAGGAAATAGGTGACGTTTCGGGCCGAAACCCTTCTTCAGATGGAAAGGAGGTTGGTTTGTGTGATGGTCTGGGCTGCGTCCACAATTCTGTGCTGTTCCATGGTAGATTTAAAGGATGTATTTTCCCCCTGGGATAAATAAAGCCCCATCATATTGTAACGTTCCCAAACCAAGCTTTCTACGGCACATCTGTGGACGTCGGTGAGCTCTCGAAGCTTGCTCAGGAAGTAGAGGCAGAGGAAATGTTCTACACACCACATTGTGGCCACTGTTCTGTTGTGCTGAGGTTATGTGAGTGTTGGTTCCTGCATGGAGCAGTCAGCCGGATAAAACGCTGACCCAGGAGCTCACAGTCCTTGGAAGAGGATGTGGTGAATCGCACACCCGATTAGGCCAGGAGGCTCAGCGGTCATGCGTGTGCTGAGTTACTCCAGCGCTCTGTGAAACGTCACCTATCCATGTTCTCCACAGATGCTGCCTGACCCGCTGAGTTACTCCAGCACTCTGTGAAACGTCACCTATCCATGTTCTCCACAGATGCTGCCTGACCCGCTGAGTTACTCCAGCACTCTGTGAAACGTCACCTATCCATGTTCTCCACAGATGCTGCCTGACCCGCTGAGTTACTCCAGCACTCTGTGAAACGTCACCTATCCATGTTCTCCACAGATGCTGCCTGACCCGCTGAGTTACTCCAGCACTCTGTGAAACGTCACCTATCCATGTTCTCCATAGATGCTGCCTGACCCACTGAGTTACTCCAGCACTCTGTGAAACGTCACCTATCCATGTTCTCCACAGATGCTGCCCGACCCGCTGAGTTACTCCAGCACTCTGTGAAACGTCACCTATCCATGTTCTCCACAGATGCTGCCCGACCCGCTGAGTTACTCCAGCACTCTGTGAAACGTCACCTATCCATGTTCTCCATAGATGCTGCCTGACCCGCTGAGTTATGGTGCAGCAGCATCTATGGAGCAAAGGAAATAGGCAACGTTTCGGGCCGAAACCCTTCTGGAAATAGGCAACGTTTCGGGCCGAAACCCAGAAGGGTTTCGGCCCGAAACGTTACCTATTTCCTTAGTTCCATAGATGCTGCTGCACCTGTTGAGTTACTCCAGCACTCTGTGAAACGTCACCTATCCATGTTCTCCAGAGATAGACAATGGACAATAGGTGCAGGAGTAGAGGCCATTCGGCCCTTCGAGCCAGCACTGCCATTCAATGTGATCATGGCTGATCATCCCCAATCAGTACCCCGTTCCTGCCTTCTCCCCATATCCCCTGACTCCGCTATCTTCAAGAGCCCTATCTAGCTCTGACCTAAAAGCATCCAGAGAACCGGCCTCCACCGCCCTCTGAACCTTATAATTCCACAGACTCACAACTCTCTGGGTGGAAAAGTGTTTCCTCGTCTCCGTTCTCAATGGCTTACCCCTTATTCTTAAACTGTGTGTGGCGGCCCCTAGTTCTGGACTCCTCCAACGTCGCAAACGTGTTTCCTGCCTCTAGCGTGTCCAAACCCTTAACAATCTTATATGTTTCAATGAGATCCCCTCATTGTGCTGGGTTCAGTAAACTTCAGTTTAGTGTATGTGGAGGAAGGAACTGCAGGTGCTGGTTTAAACCAAAGATAGATACAAAATACTGGAGTAACTCAACGGGACAGGCAGCCTGTCTGGAGAGAAAGAATGGGTGAAGTTTCGGGTCGAGACCCTTCCCATGTGGGTCGGCACAGGCTAGTTGGGCCGAAGGGCCTGTTTCCATGCTGTATCACTCTATGACACCGGATTGGAGTGTGTTTTGGGGCAGTGTAGCAGTCATCATCATCTTAAGGCAACATCCAGATTTAGCCCGGACTCTCTCTCAGAGGAAAGATTTAATTAAAACACACTACAATATTTTTTTCTAATAAATAAGCAGGAAATTGCAAATCGGCCGATAAGGACAGTGGCCAAAGCAGGGAACGAGGCTTCTGGTGTTAAAAACATCCCTGCACTTGAATAAATCATCCTCTGCTCTCTAAAGCAGCCGACACTGTGAGGTGAAGGTCTCTGTAAAGCTCAGTTTATTGTCCCGTGTACCGAGGTACAGTGAAAAGCTTTTGTTGCGTGCTAACCAGTCAGCGGAAAGACAACACATGATTACAATCGAGCCGTCCGCAGTGTACAGATACAGGATAAAGGGAATAACGTTTAGTGCAAGGTGAAGCCCAATTAAAGATAGTCCAAGGGTCACCAATGAGGTAGATAGTAGTTCAGGACCGCTCTCTGGTTGTGGTAGGATGGTTCAGTTGCCTGGTACATTGGTACATTCAATCACATTGAATGGCGGTGCTGGCTCGAAGGGCCCAATGGCCTACTCCTGCACCTATTGTCTATTGTCTAACAGCCGGGAAGAAAAAATCCCTGAATCTGGAGGTGTGTGTTTACACACTTCTGTACCTCTAACCCCCTACAATCAGTCTAGCAGAAGGGTCTCGACCCGAAACGTCACCTATCCATGTTCTCCACAGATGCTGCCTGACCCGCTGAGTTATGGTGCAGCAGCATCTATGGAGCAAATTAAATAGGCAACGTTTCGGGGCCGAAATCCTTCTGGAAATAGGCAACGTTTCGGGCCGAAACCCTTCTGGGTTTCGGCCCGAAACGTTGCCTATTTCCTTAGCTCCATAGATGCTGCTGCACCCACTGAGTTACTCCAGCACTCCGTTATATGTCACCTATCCACAATCTACTATCTTTACTGAAGCCAATTAACCTACAAACCAGCGGTCTTTGGAGTGTGGGAGGAAACCGGAGCACCCGGAGAAAACCCACGCAGGTCATTGAGAGAACGGGTAACCTCTGTACAGACAGCACACATAGTCAGGGTGGAACCTGGTCTCTAGCGCAGTGAGGCAGCAGCTCTACCCGCTGCACCAGCGTGACGCTCTATGTGTGCTAATGGTTCTGTTTTGTCTCTTGCAGCCCAAACTCCTGGCCAAGGAACTACTGGACCTGGTGGCATCACACTTCAGTCTGAAGGAGAAGGAATACTTTGGGATCGCCTTCACGGATGATACGTAAGTATTGGGATCGCAAGACTCTGTCCTACTGTGTATAGAGTGTAGAGATACAGCGCGGAAACAGGCCCTTCAGCCCACCGAGTCCGTGCCGACCAGTGATCCCCGCACACTAACACTATCCTACACACACTGGGGACCATTTACAATTTTACCAAAGCCAATTAACCTACAAACCTGCACGTCTTTGGAGTGTGGGAGGAAACCGGAGCACCCGGAGAAAACCCGCGCAGGTCATGGGGAGAACATGCAAACTCCGTACTGACAGCACCCGTAGTCGGGATCGAACCCGGGTCTCTGGCGCCGTGAGGCAGCAGCTCTACCCGCTGTGCCACCCCTCCATCCCTCCAATCTGGGAAGGAACGCAGAGAGGATTCACGAGGATGTTGCCAGGACTAGAGGGTGTGAGCTACAGGGAGAGGTTGGGCAGGCTGGGACTCTATTCCTTGGAGCACAGGAGGATGAGGGGTGATCTTATAGAGGTGTGACAAAATCATGAGAGGAATAGATCGGGTAGACACAGAGAGTCTCTTGCCCAGAGTAGGGGAATCGAGGACCAGAGGACATAGGTTTAAGGTGAAGGGGGAAAGATTTAATAGGAACCTGAGGGGTAACATTTTTTCACACAGAGGGTGGTGGGTGTATGGAACGAGCTGCCGGGGGAGGTAGTTGAGGCTGGGACTATCCCAAAGTTAAAGAAACATTTAGACAGGTACATGGATAGGACAGGTTTAGAGTGTAGAGGTTTTAGTTTGGAGGAAACAGGCCATTCGGCCCACCGAGTCCGTGCCGACCATCGATCACCCGTTCACACCAGTTCCATGCTATCCCACTTTCCCATCCACTCCCAACACACTAGGGACAGGCAATTTACAGAGGGGCCGATTAACCTACAAACCTGTACGTCTTTGGAGTGTGGGAGGAAACCAGAGCGCCCGGAGAAAACCCACGCAGGTCACGGGGAGAACGTGCAAACTCCGTACAGACAGCACTCGCAGTCAGGGTGGAACCCGGGTCTCTGGCCCTGTGAGGCAGCAGCTCTACCTGCTGCACCACCGTGCCGAAGTCTTTTATTTGTGACACCACTGTCGGGAGAGGAATGAAATGTGGAAGATATTCAGGAGCACAGTGTCTGAATTGATTCGGCAAACTCAATTTCCCAATCAATTTTGCACGGACTATATTGGGTAATCAATAGATTTCTGGGCTGTGGCAGTTTACAAGATGTGATTCTATTAAACCCAGTTATGTTTGCATAGTTTATTAAAATCTCTTCCCGCAGAATGCGTGTTTGTCTGAGCCTCGTTAATGAGTGTAGCGCAGATTAATGTTGACATTTATGGCTGGTGTTTTGTACACGCTGCTTATGTTGGTCATTCCCAGCTCACTGGTCAGCTTATTAAAGGAACAAGAGGAAAAGATTGTGTGTTATTTGTTGACCAAAGGCATTGCTTAGAATAAAGGGGAGGTCATTTAAGACTGAGGTGAGGAAAAACCTTTTTTGACCCCTGGGATGGCGGGACTGTCATATGAGGAAAGATTGAAAAGACTAGGCTTGTATTCACTGGAGTTTAGAAGGATGAGGGGGGACCTTATAGAAACATATAAAATTATAAAAGGACTGGACAAGCTAGATGCAGGAAAAATGTTCCCAATGTTGGGCGAGTCCAGAACCAGGGGCCACAGTCTTAGAACAAAGGGGAGGTCATTTAAGACTGAGGTGAGAAAAAAACGTTTTCACCCAGAGAGTTGTGAATTTGTGGAATTCCCTGCCACAGAGGGCAGTGGAGGCCAAGTCACTGGATGGATTTAAGAGAGAGTTAGATAGAGCTCTAGTGGCTAGTGGTGTCAAGGGATATGGGGAGAAGGCAGGCACGGGTTATTGATTGGGGACAATCAGCCATGATCATATTGAATGGCAGTGCTGGCTTGAAGGGCTGAATGGCCTCCTCCTGCACCTATTTTCTATGTTTCTATGTTCCTATTGCAAAGTGTTTAAGAAGGAACTGCAGATGCTGGAAAATCGAAGGTAGACAAAAATGCTGGAGAAACTCAGCGGGTGCAGCAGCATCTATGGAGTGAAGGAAATAGGCAACGTTTCGGGCCGAAACCCTTCCTAAGGCAAGGTGTGAGATAAGGACTAGAAGATCAAGTTATATCACAGACCAGTCATCAACTAGTTTCATAGAATTTAACAGTAGGGGAACAGGCCTTTCGGCCCAACTTGTCCATTCTGGTCAAGTTGGTATTTCGGGCTAGTCTCATTTTTCTCTAAACCCATAGAGCAAGAGTCCAGCACAGGAACAGGCCCTTTGGCCCACAATGTCCGTGCCGTACACGGTGCCAAGACCAACTCCCCTCTGCCTGCATGTGAACCGTATATCCCTCCACTCCCTCCATATCCATGTCCCTGTCTAAAAGCCGCTTAAACACCACGATCGTATCTGCCTCCACCCCCACCCCTGGCAGCGCGTTCCAGGCACCCACCACCCTCTATGTAAAAAAAACCTGCCCCACACATCTCCTTTATACTTGGCCCCTCCCTGACTTTAATTCTAAAGGTCAAAAGCTTTATTTGCCATTTATGCTTACACACATAGGAACTCTTGTGCGGTTGTTCAGAGAGTCAAGTCAAGTTAAAAAGACACACAGAAGACACATAATCTATAAAAACATATACTTCTCTAGAACTAAAAAAGAAAGAAAATGCCTAAAACCCTATATAAAGGGGAAAGTGAGAGCATTGTAAATTACACAAACCCTATATAAAAAGTGTCGATTGCATTGTAAATTGCACAGGCCCAGGAGACAATATAATATAATATAATATGATATGATGTGCTATGAGGTAGGTCAGGACATCAGTTCATTTTGTTTTGGCCAAGAGTCTCACTGTGGCAGGGAAGAAGCGTGTTCTGTTTGTCCGCTCGTCTGTGCCTGAGGTTGTATGTGCAGTTTTTGTGTTTGAGCAGGGAGTGAGCTGGATGTAGTGTGTCTCTGATGATTCTCTCTGCTCTTTTTTGACAGCGCTGTGTATAGATTGTGTCCCTGGAGGGGAGTTCCGTCCTGATAATAATCCTCTCTGCAGTCTTTATGACTCTTTGCAGAGCCAGGATTCATAGAAACATAGAAATTAGGTGCAGGAGTAGGCCATTCGGCCCTTCGAGCCTGCACCGCCATTCAATATGATCATGGCTGATCATCCAACTCAGTATCCCGTACCTGCCTTCTCTCCATACCCTCTGATCCCCTTAGCCACAAGGGCCACATCTAACTCCCTCTTAAATATAGCCAATTAACTGGCCTCGACTACCCTCTGCGGCAGAGAGTTCCAGAGATTCACCACTCTCTGTGTGAAAAAACGTTCTTCCATACCACACCGTGATGCCTGTGGTGAGGATGCTCTCTATCAGTCCTTTGTAGACCTGGGTGAGAGGGCGACAGCGCAGACCAGCTTTTCTGAGCAGCCTGATCAAGTACAGCCTCTGCTGGGCTTTTTTCACTGTGGCAGCAGTGTTCAAAGTCCAGTTCAGATCTGATGTTATGGATACTATGTCTGCAGTTTTGATCAGAAGGGATCATTACACTTTAGGTGGACAAAAATGCTGGTGGAACTTACAAAATTCTTAAGAGGTTGGACAGGCTAGATGCAGGAAGATTGTTCCCGATGTTGGGGAAGTCCAGGACAAGGGGTCACAGCTTAAGGATAAGGGGGAAATCTTTTAAAACCGAGATGAGAAGAACTTTTTTCACACAGAGAGTGGTGAATCTCTGGAACTCTCTGCCACAGTGGGTAGTTGAGGCCAGTTCATTGGCTATATTTAAGAGGGAGTTAGATGTGGCCCTTGTGGCCAAGGGGATCAGGGGGTATGGAGAGAAGGCAGGTACGGGATACTGAGTTGGATGATCAGCCATGATCATATTGAATGGCGGTGCAGGCGCGAAGGGCCGAATGGCCTTTACTCCTGCACCTAATTTCTATGTTTCTATGTTTCTAACTCAGTGGGTGAGGCAGCATCTATGGAGCGAAGGAATAGGTGATGTTTCGGGTCGAGACCCGGAAGGGTGCCGACCCGAAACGTCACCCATTCCTTCGCTCCATAGATGCTGCCTCACCCGCTGAGTTCCTCCAGCATTTTCCGTCCACCTTCGATTTTTCCAGCATCTGCGGTTCTTTCTGAAACACTACATTTTAATGTCCTTTAGTTTAGAGACAGGGCATTGGGCCCACCGAGTCCGCGCCGACCAGCGATCCCTGCGCAACTCGGTACACGTGACAATAAACGAAACTGAACTGAACTGGGCTGCACATCCATGTACTGCATTCCTAAAACTGCCCATCTTGTTTGTTTGTAAATGCGTGAGTCCTGGAAACTCCGCCAACCGGGTACAGGATAGCGCCTCGATTTTTGACCCACCTCACCTACCGTTCAGATTTTTTATTTTTTTTATTTTTTTTAATTTATATTTCTATTAGAAGCAGTGTACAAAAGTATAAGCCACGGCATGTTGCATAATGCATTTATTGCACAGCTTCCATTTAAATTTGAACAAAAATGAAATAGAAAAAGAGAGAGAAAGACCAAGAAAGAAAGGAAGTGAAAATGAATGTGTAAGAATAGAATCTCTAAACTTCCAAATGAGTGTGGTCGAAAAGTGAGTAACTAAAAACTTAAAGGAATAAAAAACAAAAAAGAAAAAACAAGTGATGATATACCTGCTCCATTTCTCTCCCCGCCCATCACCCAGTCCATAAATCGGTTTCATTCCAAAGTTGTGTTACTATAATAATCTTATTTATATAGCACATTTTTAGTCAACTTGCATTGACCCCAAAGTGCTTCACATAATTACATTACATTTACACACAGGCAAAGGTGGGTGAAGTGTCTTGCCCCAAGGACACAACGACAAGATTCAAGATTCAAGATTCAAGATTCAATTTAATTGTCATTTGGACCCCTTGAGGTCCAAACGAAATGCCGTTTCTGCAGCCATACATTACAAACAAATAGACCCAAGACACAACATAATTTACATAAACATCCATCACATTGCTGTGATGGAAGGCCAAATAAACTTATCTCTCCACTGCACTCTCCTCCCCCCGATGTCAGAGTCAAAGTCATAGCCCCCGGCTGGCGATGGCGATTGTCCCGCGGCCATTAAAGCCACGCCGGGTGGTGCGAGGTCACACACCGGGTCTTGGTGTTAGAGCCCCCGGCGTGCGCTCGCATAGTCCCGCGGCCATTCCAAGCCGCGCGGGGCAATGGTGTGAGGCCCCGCTCCAGGAGCTCTTCGACCACGCAACTCGGGCGGGAGAAGTCGCCGTTGCGGGAGCCCTGAAAAGCGGTCTCCCTCCAGGGACCCGCGGGCTCCCGGTGCCTCCGTCCGCCAGACCCGCAGTTGCAGCCTCCGAATCTCCGGAGGTCGGGCAGCAGCAGCAGCAGCAGCAGCATCAGCAGCAGCAGCAGCAGCGCTCCACCACCGCTCCACCCACTCCGGAATCGGCCAGCTCCGCGACGGTGAGGTGAGTCGTCGGCACCAGAGTCCCCGGTCTTCTCCTGTTGGAGGCCGCTCCTCGTTGCAGCCCCAACGACAACGGAGACCCGACAAAGAAAAGGTCGGGTCTCCCGTGCAGGGAGAGATTTAAAAGTTACCCCCTCCCTCCCACCCCACCCCCACCCCCCCCACACACACACCCCAACATAAAATAACAAAAACTACATAGAAACATAGACAAAAAATAATAAAAACGCAGACGGGCTGCAGAGGCTGCTGCTGACGAGAGTCACGCCACCGACAGTATGCACTCCAAGCGGGATTCGAACCGGCTACCTTCCGGTCACCAGCCGAACACTTAGCCCATTGTGCCATCTGTCGTCCATATATATACCACTATACCATACTATCCTTGTAATGAATCAATGAAAGGAGACCATATCTTTGAAAATTGCTCTGATTTTCCTGCTAAGACAAGCCTCATATCTTCAAGATGTAACGTCTCAGACGCGTTTGTGATCCACATTTTAAGAGTTGGGGGAGATGTATTTTTCCAAAATTTAAGTATACGTTTATTCGCCATTATCAGTGTTAAGGAAATATTGATAGCTCAGAGCAGGCTTCTTGCTGTTCCGAAAATAATCAGTTCTATATGGGGGGGGCCAGTTTTGTTTTTAATAATTTTGAGAACATTTAGAAACATAGAAACATAGAAATTAGGTGCAGGAGTAGGCCATTCGGCCCTTCGAACCTGCACCACCATTCAATATGATCATGGCTGATCATCCAACTCAGTATCCCGTACCTGCCTTCTCTCCATACCCCCTGATCCCCTTAGCCACAAGGGCCACATCTAACTCCCTCTTAAATATAGCCAATGAACTGGCCTCAACTACCCTCTGTGGCAGAGAATTCCAGAGATTCACCACTCTCTGTGTGAAAAAAGTTCTCCTCATCTCGGTTTTAAAGGATTTCCCCCTTATCCTTGAGCTGTGACCCCTTGTCCTGGACTTCCCCAACATCGGGAACAATCTTCCTGCATCTAGCCTGTCCAACCCCTTAAGAATTTTGTAAGTTTCTATAAGACATATAGACATATATAACAATGCATTTCGTTGTCTCTGCACTGTACACTGACAATGACAATTAAAATTGAATCTGAATCTGAATCTGAAGAAACTTCAAAGATTTCTTTCCAAAAGTTATGGAGTTTTATGCAAGAGGCAAAGGCGTGTGCTACAGTTGCTTCTTGAGAGAGACATTTGTCGCTGAGATTGTTGGTATATTTTATGTTGTTGATGTTTTAAACTTAAATGAACCTAAAGCAGGCTATTTGTGTCTGTCTGTGGAGGATATGTATGTAGTCGATGTAAAATTGCCTCTTGAAAAAACATGAACTCCTTCTGTGGTACGGCCCATGCCAGAACACAGTGCACAGTTTGTGTGAACACACACCCAGATAATTAAATAAGTGTTTGGCAAGTCTCATTTCCATGGCAGACAGTGGCAATGGTTTTTGGAAACAGGGGCGGATGTGTGGGAAATTTACTGGACACGTTTCCAGTGGGAGTTGAAGTGAATTTAGTTCATTGTGCAGCACACTT
>NC_073398.1:35980754-36018254 GCF_028641065.1 Leucoraja erinaceus | reverse complement strand
TCCTGTGGGAGGAGTGTCGGGGGGGGGGGGGGGGGGTGATTGGCAGTCACCGAGGTACGTTGTTGAGTAGAGTGACAGCCGCCGGAAAGAAGCTGTTCCTCGACCTGCTGGTCCGGCAACGGAGAGACCTGTAGCGCCTCCCGGATGGTAGGAGGGTAAACAGTCCATGGTTGGGGTGAGAGCAGTCCTTGGCGATGCTGAGCGCCCTCCGCAGACAGCGCTTGCTTTGGACAGACTCAATGGAGGGGAGCGTGGAACCGGTGATGCGTTGGGCAATTTTCACCACCCTCTGCAATGCCTTCCGGTCGGAGACAGAGCAGTTGCCATACCATACTGTGATGCAGTTGGTAAGGATGCTCTCGATGGTGCAGCGGTAGAAGTTCACCAGGATCTGAGGAGACAGATGGACCTTCTTCAGTCTCCTCAGGAAGAAGAGACGCTGATGAGCCTTCTTGATCAGAGTAGAGGTATTGTGGGTCCAAGAGAGGTCATCGGAGATGTTGACTCCCAGGAACCTGAAGCTAGAAACACGTTCCACCTCCGTCCCGTTAATGTGGATGGGGGTGTGCGTGCCGCCTCTGGACTTCCTGAAGTCTACAATGAGCTCCTTGGTCTTCTTGGAGTTAAGGGCCAGGTTGTTGTCAGTGCACCATGCTGCTAGGAGCTGGACCTCCTCCATATAGGCCGACTCATCGTTGTTACTGATGAGGCCTGGTGAACCTACGCTGCACTCTCTCAATAGCAAGAATGTCTTTCCTCAAATTAGGGGACCAAAACTGCACACAATACTCCAGGTGTGGTCTCACTAGGGCTCTGTACAAAGGATTATTAAGGGCTTGGACACGCTAGAGGCAGGAAACATGTTCCCGATGTTGGGGGAGTCCGGAACCAGAGGCCACACAGTTTAAGAATAAGGGGTAAGCCATTTAGAACGGAGACGAGGAAACACTTTTTCTCACAGAGAGTGGTGAGTCTGTGGAATTCCTGGTGGAGGCAGGTTCTCTGGATGCTTTCAAGAGAGAGCTAGATAGGGCTCTTAAAGATAGCGGAGTCAGGGGATATGGGGAGAAGGCAGGAACGGGGTACTGATTGGGGATGATCAGCCATGATGATATTGAATGGCGGTGCTGACTCGAAGGGCCGAATGGCCTCCTCCTGCACCTATTGTCTAATCTAGGGTCCTGTCCGATTCACCTCTACCCCATTGCGGGCATTCGAAAGATGTTGTTAAGTTGGAACATGAAAGAGACATCTTGGAAACAGGCCCTTCAGCCCAACTTGCCCATGCCGACCAACATGCCCCACCTGCCTATCTTTAACCCAAATCCCACTCACCTATCCATATCATATCCATGTATCTGTCCGAATGTCGTTGAAATGTTGTGACAGTCCCTGCCTCAACTACCTCCTCTACCTCCTCTTGCAGCTCGTTCCGTACACCCACCGCAGGGAGAACGTGCAAACTCCACAGAGGCAGCACCCAAGGTCGGGATTGAACCCTGGTCTCTGGCGCTGTGAGGCTGTGGCCTTCTGAGAAGCCCTGAACCTGGACGACAGACGTTGTGAGACAAGGCATTGTAGGGCTTGAGTGGACTCAGAGTCTTGTTCCTCTGAAGACCACTGGTCAACTGGTCAAGCTTCTAAACATCGACAATAGACAATAGGTGCAGGAGTAGAGGCCATTCGGCCCTTCGAGCCTGCACTATTCGCCATTTAATTGGCTATATTTAAGAGGGAGTTAGATGTGGCCCTTGTGGCTAAGGGGATCAGGGGGTTACGGAGAGAAGGCAGGTACAGGATACTGAGTTGGATGATCAGCCACTGATCATATTTAATGGCGGTGCTGGCTCGAAGGGCCGAATGGACTACTCCTGCAAGTATTTCCTATGTTAATAAACCAAAGTGAGCTGGAATCTTGAGCAAAACATCGCAGAGTGTTTTAATTTCAACAGCACCTGAGGAAGAGCCACAGTTGACAATAGGTGCAGGAGTAGAGGCCATTCGGCCCTTCGAGCCAGCACCGCCATTCAATATGATCAGTGGCTGATCATCCAACTCAGTATCCTGTACCTGCCTTCTCTCCATACCCCCTGATCCCTTTAGCCACAAGGGCCACATCTAACTCCCTCTTAAATATAGCCAATGAACTGTGGCCTCAACTACCTTCTGTGGCAGAGAATTCCACAGATTCACCACAAAAAATATGTTTTTCTCATCTCGGTTCTAAAAGATTTCCCCCTTATCCTTAAACTGTGACCCCTTGTTCTGGACTCCCCCAACATCGGGAACAATCTTCCTGCATCTAGCCTGTCCAACCCCTTAAGAATCTTGTAAGTTTCTATAAGATCCCCCCTCAATCTTCTAAATTCTAGCGAGTACAAGCCGAGTCTATCCGGTCTTTCTTCATATGAAAGTCCTGACATCCCAGGAATCAGCCTGGTGAACCTTCTCTGTACTCCCTCTATGGCAAGAATGTCTTTCCTCAGATTAGGAGACCAAAACTGTACGCAATACTCCAGGTGTGGTCTCACCAAGACCCTAAGGCAGAGATAGATAGATTCTTGATCAGTGCGGGTGTCAGAGGTTACGGGGAGAAGGCAGGAGAATGGGGTTGAGAGGGAGAGATAGATCAGCCATGATTGAATGGTGGAGTAGACTTGATGGGCCAAGTGGCCTAATTCTGCTCCTATCCCTTATGAACATGAATTGGCTCACGTTGAATCTCTGCGAACCGCTCTCTTCCCTGCAGGCTGTTTTATGATCAGAATTGAGTGGGCGATGACTTTATAAGATTTGTTTTGTTATTAATAACTCTGGCATTAATAACCAACAGTTCATCGCGGGTATATTATAGAGTTCAGTTTAGTTCAGTGATACAGGCCCTTCATTCATTGTTCTTTATTTCTCCACATCACCGCCTGCGTCTCTCGTTTCCCTTATCCCTGACCGATCTGAAGAAGGGTCTCCACCTGAAACATCGCCCGTTCCTTCCCTCCACAGATGCTTAAGAAGGAACTGCGCAGATGCTGGAAAATCGAAGGTCGACAAAAGTGCTGGAGTAACTCAGCGGGTGCAGCAGCATCTATGGAGCGAAGGAAATAGGCAACGTTTCGGGCCGAAACCCGGAAGGGTTTCGGCCCGAAACGTCGCCTATTTCCAGAAGGATTTCGGCCCCGAAACGTTGCCTATTTCCAGAAGGGTTTTGTCCCGAAACGTTGCCTATTTCCTTCGCTCCATAGATGCTGCTGCACCTGCTGAGTTTCTCCAGCATTTTTGTCTACTCTCCACAGATGCTGCCTGTCCCGCTGAGTTCCTCCAGTACTTTGTGTCTATTTTCTTCGGCTTAAAACCAGCATCTGCAGTTCCTCCCTAAACACACACACACACACACACACAGACACACACACACACACACACACACACACACACACACACACACACACACACACACACACACACACACGTACACACACACACACACACACACACACACGTACACACACACACACACACACACACACACACACACACACACACACACACAGACACACACACAGACACACACACACACACACACACACACACACACAGACACACACGCACACACGCACACACACACACACACACACACACACACACACACACACACACACACACACACACACACACACACACACACACACACACACACACACACACACACATGTATCATCTTGTAGTCTCTTACTGCCCTCTAGTGTGCAAGACCCGAACATGTTTGGGAGAGGCACAGATTCGTATAGAGAAACAGGCCCTTTGGCCCAACACGCCCATGCCAGCCCATCTCAACAGCTCCGTGACAGGGCCGATCACTGATGCAAAACAGCTGCGATGTTGCAGAAACTTCATGTCAAAGTGGGATTCTTTGCCACAGAAGGCAGTGGAGGCTGCAGTTTGAATGAGAGGGGGGGGGGGGGACCTCATTGAAACGTACCGAATAGTGAAAGGCCTGGATAGAGTGGATGTGGAGAGGATGTTTCCACTAGTGGGAGAGTCTAGGACCAGAGGGCACAGCCTCAGAATTAAAGGACGCTCCTTTAGGAAGGAGATGAAGAGGAATCACTTTAGTCACCATAGATGCTGCCTCACCCGCTGAGTTCCTCCAGCATTTTTGTCCACCTTCAGATTTTTCCAGCATCTGCAGTTCTTTCTTAAATTAAAATCTTAGTCAGAACTAATTATTTAATGTCACTCAACCTATGAATTAACATAATTATTTTATTAATATGTATAAGATTAAAAAAACAGGATAGGAATATATGATAAGTGACAAAAAATTAGTTTCTTTGAATCGCGTTAAATATGTTCCTGCCGCTGGGAATAACTCACAGAGTTTGCAGAATGGAAATGTTTGCCATTTTTCTGCATCTGCAGTTCTTTCTTAAACATCACCAGACTGATTCCTGGGATGTCAGGACTTTCATATGAAGAAAGACTGGATAGACTCGGCTTGTACTCGCTAGAATTTAGAAGATTGAGGGGGGGGGGATCTTATAGAAACTTACAAAATTCTTAAGGGGTTGGACAGGCTTGATGCAGGAAAATTGTTCCCGATGTTGGGGAAGTCCAGAACAAGGGGTCACACAGTTTAAGGATAAGGGGGAAATCTTTTAGGACCGAGATGAGGAAAACTTTTTTCACACAGAGAGTGGTGAATCTGTGGAATTCTCTGCCGCAGAAGGTAGTTGAGGCCACACAGTTCATTGGCTATATTTAAGAGGGAGTTAGATGTGGCCCTTGTGGCTAAAGGGATCAGGGGGTATGGAGAGAAGGCAGGTATGGGATACTGAGTTGGATGATCAGCCATGATCATATTGAATGGCGAATGGTGCAGGCTCGAAGGGCCGAATGGCCTCTACTCCTGCACCTATTGTCTATGTTTCTATGTTTCTATCAGCGCAAAAATGATGAGTTTTTAAATCCATGTTTATTAAATTAAACTGCAATTCCCCAGGGATTCCCCGCCCGGCCTTAGGTTAACGTTATACTGATGAAAGTCATTCACAACTCAGCATTTGCCGTTTCACGCCCATTCCATCAACGTTTGGCAATGTAATTGTCTCCCCTGCTGTTGTGTTAAGCACCAGATGGCTTTTTTTACAGACTTCATACCAGCTTCACAAGGGTGTGGGAATGTTGCTGCCCTAGAGGAATAAGAAGCAGGGATGTGATACTGAGACTCTACAAGGCGCTGGTCAGGGTGTGTTTGGAGCATTGTGAGCTGTTTTGTCCCACTAGGTTCACCAGACTGATTCCTGGGATGTCAGGACTTTCATATGAAGAAAGACTGGATAGACTCGGCTTGTACTCGCTAGAATTTAGAAGATTGAGGGGGGATCTTATAGAAACTTACAACATTCTTAAGGGGGTTGGACAGGCTAGATGCAGGAAGATTGTTCCCGATGTTGGGGAAGTCCAGGACAAGGGGTCACAGTTTAAGGATAAGGGGGAAATCTTTTAGGACTGAGATGAGGAAAACATTTTTCACACAGAGAGTGGTGAATCTGTGGAATTCTCTGCCGCAGAAGGTAGTTGAGGCCACAGTTCATTGGCTATATTTAAGAGGGAGTTAGATGTGGCCCTTGTGGCTAAAGGGATCAGGGGGTATGGAGAGAAGGCTGGTACAGGATACTGAGTTGGATGATCAGCCATGATCATATTGAATGGCGAATGGTGCAGGCTCGAAGGGCCGAATGGCCTCTACTCCTGCACCTATTGTCTATGTTTCTATGTTTCTGAGGAAGGATGTGCCGGCTCTGGAGAGGATCCACAGGAGGTTTACCAGAACCATCCCAGGAATGAGTGGGTTAACCTATGATGAGCGTTTGTCGGCACTGGGCCTGTACTCGCTGGAGTTTAGAAGGATGAGGGGACACCTCATTGAAACGTTACCGAATAGTGAAAGGCCTGGATAGAGTGGATGTGGAGAGGATGTTTCCACTAGTGGGAGAGTCTAGGACCAGAGGGCACAGCCTCAGAATTAAAGGACGTTCCTTTAGAAAGGAGATGAGGAGGAATTTCTTTAGTCAGAGGGTGGTGAATCTGTGGAATTCATTGCCACAGATGGCTGTGGAGGCCACAAGTCAGTGGATATTTTTAAGGCAGAGATAGATAGATTCTTGATTAGTGCGGGTGTCAGGGGTTATGTGGAGAAGGCAGGAGAATGGGGTTAGGAGGGAGAGATAGATCAGCCATGATTGAATAGCGGAGTAGAGTTGATGGGCCGAATGGCCTAATTCTGCTCCTATCATAAAAACATAGAAAGATAGATGTTTAAGAAGGAACTGCAGATGCTGGAAAATTGAAGGTAGAAAAAAATGCTGGAGAAACTCAGCGGGTGCAGCAGCATCTATGGAGCGAAGGAAATAGGCAACGTTTTGGGCCGAAACCTGGAAGGGTTTCGGCCCGAAACGTTGCCTATTTCCAGAAGGGTTTCGTCACGAAACGTCGCCTATTTCCTATTTCCAGAAGGGTTTCGGCCCGAAACGTTGCCTATTTCCTTCGCTCCATAGATGCTGCTGCACCCGCTGAGTTACTCCAGCATTTTTGTCCAAGGCATACTATTAGCCTCAGGACAAGTGGCCAAACTGCAGAGACACACACATGGTTTCCAGAACGTTAGTTGTTGCATCTCTGTGGGACCGGATGTGAATTCCATCCGACTCTCTCCTAAAAAAAAAAAATGTTGCTCTGGAAACTATGGGAAAGGTCGGCACTCTTCGAAAGTAAACGTTGCTTCCTGCAGTCAGAGTCTGTGCGAGATTCATCGCCCATGTATGGAGTAATGGAACTCGAAAAGGTGGGCGGCCAGAGTGCTGGAGGGTCGGCCCCGAAACTCCGCGGCTGTCAGCGGCAGCAGCATCTGTGGAGAACATGGATAGGTGACGTTTCACAGAGTGCTGGAGTAACTCAGCGGGTCACTCAGCATCTGTGGGGAACATGGATGCAGCAGCATGCTGTGCGGGTGGGCAGCAGCATCTGTGGAAACATGGATAGGTGACGTTTCCAAATTCAGCGGGGGGCATGTTCCTGGGCCCAGCTGTTATCAGGTGTGTTTTTGTGTGGTTTTGGTAGTGCAGCAGGGTAGAGCTGCTGCCTCACAGCACCAGAGACCCGGGTTCCATCCTGACTACGGGTGCTGTCTGTACGGAGTTTGCACGTTCTTCCCGTGACCTGCGTGGGTTTTCTTCAGCTTCCTCCAACACTCCAAAGACGCGCGGATTTGAAAGTTAATTGGCTTCGGTATAAATGTAACTTGTCCCCTGGTGTGTGTGTGGGATAGTGTTAGTGTGCGGGGATCGCTGGCCGGCACGGACTAGGTGGGCCGAAGGGCCTGTTTCCACGCTGTATCTCTGAACTAAACTGGGTGAGGGGAGAGGAGGGAGTGAGTGGGGTACGGCTGGTCTTTGATGATGCTGCCGGCCACGAGGACAGGGTGGTGACCCTCGAGCTGACGTCTGCCCCTTGTATCTGCAGGTTCTACATCGAGAGTATCGCTTACCTGAAGGACAACGCAACTGTGGAGCTCTTCTTCCTCAACGCCAAGTCTTGCATCTACAAGGTGGGAAACAGGTTGTATCTCATGGTACACACACGCTGCCTGACCCGCTGAGTTACTCCAGCACTCTGTGAAACGTCACCTATCCATGTTCTCCACAGATGCTGCCTGACCCACTGAGTTACTCCAGCACTCTGTGCCCACCTTTAGTTCCATTACCTACATGGGCGATGAATCTCGCACAGACTCTGACTGCAGGAAGCAGCGTTTACTTTCGAAGAGTGCCGACCTTTCCCATAGTTTCCAGAGCAACATTTTTTTTTTTTAAAAGAGAGACGGATGGAATTCACATCCGGTCCCACAGAGATGCAACAACTAACGTTCTGGAAACCATGTGTGTGTCTCTGCAGTTTGGCCACTTGTCCTGAGGCTAATAGTATGCCTTGGACAAAAGTGCTGGAGAAACTCAGCGGGTGCAGCAGCATCTATGGAGCGAAGGAAATAGGCAACGTTTCGGGCCGAAACACGAAGGAAATAGGCAACGTTTCGGCCCGAAATCCTTCTGGAAATAGGCAATGTTTCGGCCCGAAACACGAAGGAAATAGGCAACGTTTCGGCCCGAAATCCTTCTGGAAATAGGCAACGTTTCGGCCCGAAACACGAAGGAAATAGGCAACGTTTCAGGCCGAAACCCTTCCGGGTTTCGGCCCGAAACGTTGCCTATTTCCTTCACTCCATAGATGCTGCTGCACCCGCTGAGTTACTCCAGCACTCTGTGAGGAGTGTTTTATCGTTATGTGTCTCAGATAGAACAACGACATTCTTCCTTCCTGCAGCACAACAGAATATGGGGACATTGTGTGTACAGGTGATCGATGGCCAGCACGGGCTCGATGGGCCGAAGGGCCTGTTTCCGTGTTGGTCGGGTGGTACAACGACAGAGACTGGGGGGTGACAGCGTTTCACATCTGCTTGTTGTTGCAAATCAATTAATTTGGTCGGGCATGGTGGTGCAGCGGGTAGAGCTGCTGCCTCACAGACCCGGGTTCCATCCCGACTACGGGCGCTGTCTGTACGGAGTTTGCACGTTCTCCCCGTGACCTGCGTGGGTTTTCTCCGGGTGCTCCGGTTTCCTCCCACACTCCAAAGACGTGCAGGTTTGTAGGTTAATTGGCTTCTGCAAATTGTAAATTGTCCCCATTGTGTGTAGGGCAGTGTTAGTGTGCGGGGATCGCTGGTCGGCACGGACTCGGTGGGCCGAAGGGCCTGTTTCCGTACTAGTTCTGTCCCACACACCAAGGAAAGTTGCAGAAACCAATTCATCTACAATCTTGTACGTCTTTGAGATGTGGGAGGAATCCGGAGCACCCGGAGAAAACCCACGCGGGTCACGGGGAGAACGTGCAAACTCCGTACAGACAGCACCCGTAGTCAGGATGGAACCCGGGTCTCTGGCGCTGTGAGGCAGCAGCTCTACCCGCTGCACCACCCTGGTATTTGAGTGTACACTAATGTAACTGGGTAAAATCTTCAGATCCCTGAATCATGAACACCTTACACAGATGCTGCCTGACCCATTCAGCCATTCCACCATTTTCTGTTTATTTTCACCTACAGGTACATGGATAGGACAGGTGTGGAGGGATAAGGGCCAAACGCAGGCAGGTGGGACTAGTGTAGATGGGGCTTGTTGGTCGGTGTGGGCAAGTTGGGCTGAAGGGCCTGTTTCCATGCTGTATCACTATGTTGGGGGAGTCCAGAACCAGGGGCCACACAGTTTAAGAATAAGGGGTAAAGCCATTTAGAACGGAGATGAGGAAACACTTTTTCTCACAGAGAGTTGTGAGTCTGTGGAATTCTCTGCCTCAGAGGGTAGTGGAGGCCGGTTCTCTGGATACTTTGAAGAGAGAAAGATAGCGGAGTCAGGGGATATGGGGAGAAGGCAGGAACGGGGTACTGATTGGGGATGATCAGCCATGATCATATTGAATGGCGGTGCTGGCTCAAAGGGCCGAATGGCCTCTACTCCTGCACCTGTTGTCCACTGTCTTTGACATGGCCTCGACGGGTCTGTAACGGGTTAATCATTCAGGGAAAAACTGCCTCTTTGTGAAATTTATGGGGAGAAGGCAGGAGAATGGGGTTGGGAGGGAGAGATAGATCAGCCATGATTGAATGGTGGAGTAGACCTGATGGGCCGAATGGCCTAAAAGCTAACAAAATCATAATGAAAAGGACACAGAGTGCTGGAGTAACTCAGCGGGTCAGGCAGCATCTGTGGAGAACATGGATAGGTGACGTTTCACAGAGTGCTGGACATGGTAGGTGACTCAGTGTGGGTCAGCGGGCAGCATCTGTGGAGAACATGGATAGGTGACGTTTCACAGAGTGCTGGAGTAACTCAGTGGGTGCAGCAGCATCTATGGAGCTAAGGAAATAGGCAACGTTTCGGGTCGAAACCCTTCCGGGTTTCGGCCCGAAACGTTGCCTATTTCCAGAAGGGTTTCGGCCCGAAACGTTGCCTATTTCCTTCGCTCCATAGATGCTGCTGCACCATAACTCAGCGGGTCAGGCAGCATCTGTGGAGAACATGGATAGGTGACGTTTCGGGTTGGAAACTCGATTCAGGAAACAATTGACAAAGTTTGCGTTTGTCCCGGCCGGTTCTGACGTGATCCACGGACCAGCGCTTGCCCTGTGGTTAACGTTTGGTTAATGTCTGCGCGGCTTGGCTGTTAACCCTGTGTGTTCCCCGGACTGTCCTGGCTGTGTGTGGGGGTGTGAGTGCCCCTAGTGGGGGGGGGGGGGGGGGGGGGGGGGGGGAGGGGGTGTGTTTGACCGCACTGGCCTCGGGGGGGTCGTGGCTGTCTGTGTGCGGTGTGTAAGCAGCATCCGTGTTACTGAAGGCTGTGATTCTCCCCCCCCCCCCCCCCCCGGCCTCTCACCCCCCAGTCTCTGCCTTCGTCGTTGTACCTCCCTGTCTGGGACCCCCTCCCCCCCCCACACACACACACAGCATCACAACAAGTGGGTGACGTTGGTTGTCTGTCTCTCCCCCATCCCCTCCCCTCTCCTCCTCCCTCCATTCCCAGCCCGCCTGCTTCCACTGCCGGCCGGGCAGTCCATCAAAGGTGAAGTCTCTCAGTCGCTCGCTTCCCTCGACACCCCTCACTGCTCCCCTCTCTGTGTGTGTGTGTGTGTGTGTGTGTGTGTGTGTGTGTGTGTGTGTGTGTGTGTCTCTCTGTACCTCCACCCCCCCCTGTCCCTGTCTCTCTACTACCCCCTCTCTCTTTTTTCTCTCTTTCTCTATCTCCCCCTCCCTCCCTCTCTCGCTCTCCTCTCCCTCTCTCTTTCTCCCTCTCCCTCTCCCTCTCCCTCTCCCTCCCCCTCCTCTGTGTGTGTGTGTCTCTCTCTCTCTCTCTCTCTCTCTCCCTCTCTCTCCCCCCCCCCCCTCTCTCTCTCTCTCTCTCTCTCTCTCTCTCTCTCTCTCTCTCTCTCTCTCTCCCTCTCTCTCTCTCTCTCTCTCTCTCTCTCTCTCTTCTCTCTCTCTCCCTCTCTCTCTCCCTCTCTCTCCCCTCTCTCTCTCTCTCTCTCTCTCTCTCTCCCCCTCTCTCTCCCTTTCTCTCTTTCTCTATCTCTCCCTCCCTCCCTCCTCTCTCTTTTTCTCTCTTTCTCCCTCCCCCTCTCCCCCCTCCCTCGCACCACTTCTCCCCCTCTCTCTCTCCCTCTTCACTACCTCTCCCCCCTCTCTCTCTCTCTCTCTCTCTCTCTGGGTGGCCCGGTGAGTGGGCAGTGCTGTTGGGGGGGGGAGGGGGGATGGGAGGCAGCTGATATTCTCTTGCCCCCCCCCGCTGGGTGTAACGTCCACTTGTTCTCCCCCCCCCCAGGAGCTGATAGAGGTCGACACTGAGGCCATATTTGAGCTGGCAGCCTACATCCTGCAGGTAAGAACACGGCGTCATAGATACAGGCCCTTCGGCCCGACTTGCCCATACCGGCCCACATGCCCCATCTACACTAGTCCCACCTGCCTGCGTTTGGCCCATATCCCTCTAAACCTGTCCTATCCATGTACGTGTCTAACGATGGCATAGTCCCAGCCTCAACTACCTCCTCCGGCAGCTCGTTCCATACACCCACCACCCTCTGTGTGGAAAAGTTACCCCTCAGATTCCTATTAAATCTTTCCCCCTTCACCTTGAACCCATGTCCTCTGGTCCTTGATTCCCCTACTCTGGGCAAGAGGCTCTGTGCATCTACCCGATCTATTCCTCTCATGATTTTGTACACCTCTATAAGATCACCCCTCATCCTCCTGCGCTCCATGGAATAGAGACCCAGCCTGCTCAACCTCTCCCTGTAGCTCACACCCTCTAGTCCTGGCAACATCCTGGTGAATCCTCTCTGCGCCCTTCCCAGCTTGGAGAGATGTTGAGCATTGCCCATGTCCTGCCCTCAGTCGACCTGGCAACTCCACCCCCCTGAACCCCTCAATAAAGTGGCACGGTGGTGCAGCGGGTAGAGCTGCTGCCTCACAGCGCCAGAGACCCGGGTTCCATCCTGACTACAGGTGCTGTCTGTACGGAGTTTGCACGTTCTCCCCGTGACCTGCCTGGGTTTTCTCCGGGCGCTCCGGTTTCCTCCCACACTCCAAAGACGTGCAGGTTTGTAGGTTAATTTGGTAAAAATTGTAAATTGTCCCCTAGTGTGTGTGGGATAGTATTAGTGTGCGGGGATCGCTGGTCGGCACGGACTCGATAGGCCGAAGGGCCTTCCTCGCTGTATCTCTAAACTATTCAAACTAAACTAAAGTATAAATGTCACCAGAAGGACGGTTTTTGGTGGTGTCCGATTAGAAACATAGAAATTAGGTGCAGGAGTAGAGGCCATTCGGCCCTTCGAGCCTGCACCATTCGCCATTCAATATGATCATGGCTGATCATCCAACTCAGTATCCTGTACCTGCCTTCTCTCCATACCCCCTGATCCCTTTAGCCACAAGGACCACATCTAACTCCCTCTTAAATATAGCCAATGAACTGTGTGGCCTCAACTACCTTCTGTGGCAGAGAGTTCCACAGATTCACCGCTCTCTGTGTGTGAAACAAAATGTTTTTCTCATCTCGCTCCTAAAAGATTTCCCCCTTATTCTATTGATTGAAGGAACAGACCCTCCAGCCCACTGAGATCGCAACCATCATCGATCACCCGTCCACTTGTGTTCTTTCTTAGCGCCATCCTAAATACGTGCAGGTTAATTGGCCGTCTGTTAATTGTTGTTAATGTTAACGAGATAGTGAGATATCACAGAACTAGTGTGACTCAGCGGGACAGGCGGCGTCTCTGGAGAGAACGGACGGGTGACGTTTCGGGTCGAGACCCTTCTTCAGACTCGACCATAAACGCCACCCATTCCTTCCCTCCAGAGATGCTGCCTGTCCCGCTGAGTTAATAGACAATAGGTGCAGGAGGAGGCCATTCGGCCCTTCGAGCCAGCACCGCCATTCAATGTGATCATGGCTGATCATCCACAATCAGTACCCCGTTCCTGCCTTCCCCCCATATCCCCTGACTTCGCTATCTTTAAGAGCCCTATCTAGCTCTCTCTTGAAAGTATCCAGAGAACCGGCCTCCACCGCCCTCTGAGGCAGAGAATTCCACAGACTCACAACTGTCTGTGTGAAAAAAGTGTTTCCCCATCTCCGTTCTAAATGGTTTACCCCTTATTCTTAAACTGTGTGGCCACTGGTTCTGGACTCCCCCAACATCGGGAACATGTTTCCTGCCTCTAGTGTGTCCAAACCCTTAACAATCTCATATATGTTTCAATGAGATCTCCTCTCATCCTAATAAACTCCACAGAGTGTACAAGCCCAGCCGCTCCATTCTCTCAGCATATGACAGTCCCGCCATCCCGGGAATTAACCTTGTGAACCTACGCTGGGCTCCCTCAATAGCAAGAATGTCCTTCCTCAAATTAGGGGAAGAAAACTGCACACAATACTCCAGCACATTTGTGTTTATCTTCGATACAAACCAGCACCTGCAGTTCCTTCCGACTCATTCTTGTAGAGACACTGGGCATGTCTGGAAAGTTGCTGCAAGCTTTTTGTTTTGTATTGTGTGTGTTTTTCACTGCGAACAAGGTTTATCTTTGGAGAAAGAACATTTCATGCCACAGTTTGTCCACAGAGTTGGAACTAACTATTTAGCTCGGGAGAAACGTATTGTGTCAGTCCAGACTTGCACTGGAAAATTTCGCTGACTCGTTAAAAGTCCATGAAAGGCCGGCCTATTGAAGATTAAACAACGCGCCTCATTCTCTCTTTGTGTGGCTTTGTGTCTGTAACTAGTGAGAGGGGAACAGGGAGTTTTACTGGGACGCTGGCCGTTGGCTACAGGGAGAGGTTGGTTTGTTGTCTCTGGAAGGCCAGACGTTGAGGGGAGACCGGATGCGAGGCGTGGATAGCCCTTTTAGTTTAGTTTAGTTTAGAGATAGAAAACATAGAAACATAGAAATCAGGTGCAGGAGTAGGCCATTCGGCCCTTCGAGCCTGCACCGCCATTCAATATGATCATGGCTGATCATCCAACTCAGTATCCCGTACCTGCCTTCTCTCCACACCCCCTGATCCCTTAGCCACAAGGGCCACATCTAACTCCCTCTTAAATATAGCCAATGAACTGTGGCCTCAACTACCCTCTGCGGCAGAGAGTTCCAGAGATTCACCACTCTCTGTGTGAAAAAAGTTCTTCTCATCTCGGTTTTAAAGGATTTCCCCCTTATCCTTAAGCTGTGACCCCTTGTCCTGGACTTCCCCAACATCGGGAACAATCTTCCTGCATCTAGCCTGTCCAACCCCTTAAGAATGTTGTAAGTTTCTATAAGATCCCCTCTCAATCTCCTAAATTCTAGAGAGTATAAACCAAGTCTATCCAGTCTTTCTTCATAAGACAGTCCCGACATCCCAGGAATCAGTCTGGTGAACCTTCTCTGCACTCCCTCTATGGAATAATGTCCTTCCTCAGATTTGGAGACCAAAACTGTACGCAGATACAGCGAGGAAACCTATACGAGTCCGCGCCGACCAGCGATCCCCGCACACTAACACTGTCCGACACACACACACACACACATGTGCACCAAGCCAATTAACCTACAAACCCGCACGCCTTTTGGAGTGTGGGAGGAAACCGGAGCACCCGGAGAAAACCCACGGGGGGAGATCGTGCAAACTCCGTACAGACAGCGCCCGTAGTCGGGATGGAACCCGGGTCTCTGGCGCCGAGAGGCAGCAGCTCTACCCGCTGCACCACCGTGACCACCCATGACTGCATTGAGTTTACGGAGTTACTTAACTCTCAGCTGGGGTTGTGAATTGCTGACCTTTCCAGTCTTGTTGGTATTCTAGTGTATCGATGACCCTGGGTTTGTGGAATAACTCACAGACGGTGTACGGAGGTTGCAAATGTTTCTTAGGTAGACAAAAATGCTGGAGAAACTCAGTGGGTGCAGCAGCATCTATGGAGCGAAGGAAATAGGCAACGTTTTGGGCCGAAACCCGGAAGGGTTTCGGCCCGAAACGTTGCCTATTTCCAGAAGGATTTCGGCCCCGAAACGTTGCCTATTTCCAGAAGGATTTCGGCCCCGAAACATTGCCTATTTCCAGAAGGATTTCGGCCCCGAAACGTTGGGGTTGGACAGGCTAGATGCAGGAAGATTGTTCCCGATGTTAGGGAAGTCCAGGACTAGGGGTCACAGCTTAAGGATAAAGGGGAAATCCTTTAAAACTGAGATGAGAAGAACTTTTTTCACGCAGAGAGTGGTGAATCTCTGGAACTCTCTGCCACAGAGGGTAGTTGAGGATAGTTCATTGGCTATATTTAAGAGGGAGTTAGATGTGGCCCTTGTGGCTAAGGGGATCAGGGGGTATGGAGAGAAGGCAGGTACGGGATACTGAGTTGGATGATCAGCCATAATCATATTGAATGGCGGTGCAGGCTCGAAGGGCCGAATGGCCTACTCCTGCACCTAATTTCTATGTTTCTATGTTGCCTATTTCCTTCGCTCCATAGATGCTGCTGCACCCGCTGAGTTTCTCCAGCAATTTTATCTACCTTATATAGATTCTTGATTAGTCCGGGTGTCGGGGGTTATAGGGAGAAGGCAGGAGAATGGGGTTGAGAGGGAGAGATAGATCGACCGTGATTGAATGGCGGAGTAGACTTGATGGGCCGAATGGCCTAATTCTGCTCCTATCACTTAAGAACATGAAGGGTGGCACGGTGGCGCAGCGGTTGGAGCTGCTGCCTCACAGCGCCAGAGACCCGGGTTCGATCCTGACCACGGGCTGCTGCCTGTACGGAGTTTGCACGTTCTCCCCGTGACCTGCGTGGGTTTTCTCCGGGTGC
Source organism: Leucoraja erinaceus (assembly GCF_028641065.1). NCBI lineage: Eukaryota > Metazoa > Chordata > Chondrichthyes > Rajiformes > Rajidae > Leucoraja > Leucoraja erinaceus. The sequence continues at coordinate 36,002,305 of NC_073398.1, read as the reverse complement.
TCCGGTTTCCTCCCACACTCCAAAGACGTGCAGGTTTGTAGGTCAATTGGCTTTGGTGTAAATGTAAATTGTCCCCAGTGTGTGTGTGTGTGTGTGTGTGTGTGTGTGTGTAGGATAGTGTTAGTGTGCGGGGATCGCTGGTCGGCACGGACTCGGTGGGCCGAAGGGCCTGTTTCCGCGCTGTATCTCTAAACTAAACTAAAGTGTTTGGGTTGTCTGGATGATGTTTTTGTTTACAATTCATTGATGTTATTTTTCTTTCATCCCCTGCAGGAAGCTAAAGGTGACTATTCGAGGTAAGCTTCACCGGGTCACGTGGGGCCAGTGTCCTAAACGGTTCCTCTCCTCTCCCAAACCCGACGCCCTCCTCTGCAATTTGTCTTCAATGAAGTCTTTGGTGGACACAGAGTGCTGGAGTAACTCAGCGGGTCAGGCAGCATCTGTGGAGAACATGGATAGGTGACGTTTCACAGAGTGCTGGAGTAACTCAGTGGGTCAGGCAGCATCTGTGGAGAACATGGATAGGTGATGTTTCACAGAGTGCTGGAGTAACTCAGCGGGTCAGGCAGCATCTGTCGAGAACGTGGATAGGTGACGTTTCACAGAGTGCTGGAGTAACTCAGCGGGTCAGGCAGCATCTGTGGAGAACATGGATAGGTGACGTTTCACAGAGTGCTGGAGTAACTCAGCGGGTGCAGCAGCATCTATGGAGCTAAGGAAATAGGCAACGTTTCGGGTCGAAACCCTTCCGGGTTTCGGCCCGAAACGTTGCCTATTTCCAGAAGGGTTTCGGCCCGAAACGTTGCCTATTTCCTTCGCTCCATAGATGCTGCTGCACCATAACTCAGCGGGCCAGGCAGCATCTGTGGAGAACATGGATAGGTGACGTTTTGGGTCGGGACTCTTCCTCAGCCTGAGAGTCAGGGGAGAGGGGAACAAGAGATGTCGATGCTGATGTACAGGTTTGTAGGTTAATATAAAATTGTCCCTAGTGTGTGTAGGATAGTGTTGGTGTGTGCGGGGGTCACTGGTCAGTGCAGACTCGGTGGGCTGAAGGGCCTGTTTCCGCGCTGTATTTCTAAACTAAACTAAATGCATCTTGCAAGGGCACTGTGTTTAATGGTGTGACATGCTGTAGTAGACAACAGCTTTGTACGTCGTGGATACAAGTCTGGTCAATCATTTATCAAGGTGACTTTGAATCTTGGCCGTATGTGTGGCACGTCTAGAGTATGTTTGGCACATGGTTTTGGATGTCACCCAGGCTGCGATACAAAGTCATCTTGGCATTCAAAAGAAAGTTTTACACTTCTGGTAGGCACAAAATGCTGGAGAAACTCAGCGGGACAGGCAGCATCTATGGAGTGTCTATCTTCAGTTTAAACCAGCATCTGCAGTTCCCTCCCGCAGAAAACATTGAGTTTAGTTTAGTTTATTGTCACATGTAGCGAGGTACAGTGAAAAGCTTTTTGTTGCGTGCCGGAGGCTGGGACTAACGCAACGTTATGGTACATGGATAGGACAGGTTTGGAGGGACAATGGCCAAACATAGGCAGGTGGGACGAGTGTGGATGGGGCATGTTGGTCGGTGTGGGCAAGTTTGGCCGAAGGGCCTGTTTCCATGCTGTATCACTCTGGTTTTAGTTTAGTTTAGAGAAACAGCGCGGAAACAGGCCCTTCGGCCCACCGAGTCCGTGCCGACCAGCGATCCCCGCACACTAACACTATCCTACACACACTGGGGGCAATTTACATTTACACCGAGCCAATGAGCCTACAAACCTGTACGTCTTTGGAGTGCGGGAGGAAACCGGAGCACTCGGAGAAAACCCACGCAGGTTACGGGGAGAACGTGCAAACTCCGTACAGACAGCACCCGTAGTCAGGATCGAACCCGGGTCCCTGGCGCTGTGAGGAGGTAGTTCTACCGTTGCGGAAGGATTATAGATCGACAATTCTCGGAGCTTGTAACTCATTGCAGTCCATTAGTGCAGTTCCTGTCTTGGCAATAAATATTTCAGCTTACGGTAAAGTGCCGGCCATTAGTGGGAAATGGTGAATGAATGAACAGCTGACAGCTGATGCTACACATACTTGCCCTTCACTTGCCCTGAAACATTCCCAAGAGGCTCACGTCTCTCCCGGGACAAACTGAATGGGAATGACACATATCAGTCGTACCGTCCACAAAGCCATTCGCTGCCTCACAGCGCCAGAGACCCGGGTTCCATCCCGGCTACGGGCGCTGTCTGTACGGAGTTTGCACGTTCTCCCCGTGACCTGCGTGGGTTTTCTCCGGGTGCTCCGGTTTCCTCCCACACTCCAAAGACATGCAGGTTAATTGGCTTCAGTAAAGATTGTAAATTGTCCCTAGTGTGTGTAGGATAGTGTTAGCGTGCGGGGATCGCTGGTCGGCACGGGCTCGGTGGGCCGAAGGGCCTGTTTCCGCGCTGTATCTCTAAACTAAACTAAACTGGACACGTCTAATCTCCGCCTCCTTGCCCCCTTCCCCAACGCTGGTCAACCCGAAACGTCGCCCTGGTTTCTGACGAAGGGTCTCGACCCAAAACGTCGCCTGTTCCCTTCTCTCCAGAGATGCCGCCTGTCCCGCTGAGTTACTCCAGCACTTTGCGTCTATCTTCGGTGTAAACCGGCATCTGCAGTTCCTCCCCATACATGATACTCCCATTGCAGCCTGACCAAGAGGCCTACAAATCCTGCATCGTGACGTTGTGGCTTTCTGCGTTGCATTTTAAACATTATAACGCAAGTTACTTGAATATAAAAATACTTTTGTGCCCCTACCGGTATTTGTTTAATTGCCTGAATAAAATGTCCCGTAACAAAACACTCGGGGCAAGAGTACTTTGATAACATTTGGAACATTTTGGCACCTTAGACTTTGCTTAATATCAACAGGGTTCATTAACAATAATTTATGGTCGGAGGAGCTTGTGGTTCTATAGTCTAGCGGTTAAGTTACCGGTTTAGGAGGCAGTGGCTTGGCCCATTGATACAAAGAACTTGAGTTCAATTCCCACCACAGCAACTTGGAAATTTGAAACCCAAAGATTACTTAAATAAATCTGGAATTTTTTTTTCATCCCTTCTTCTCCCCGCTCCCGTCCGGCAGAAGGTACAGAAGCTTGAAAGCGCGCACCACCAGACTCAGGAACAGCTTCTTCCCCTCTGTTATCAGGCTTCTGAACGGCCCTTCCATAAGCTAGGGTGCTGTCTGAGTGTGTGGAGTTTGCACGTTCTCCCCGTGACCTACGTGGGTTTTCTCCGGGCGCTCCGGTTTCCTCCCACACTCCAAAGACGTGCGAGTTTGTAGGTTAATCGGCCCCTCTGTAAACTGCCCCCTAGTGTGTAGGGAGTGGATGAGAAAGTGGGATAGCATAGAACTAGAGTGTGAACGGGCGATCGATGGCCAGTGTGGACTTGATGGGCCGAAGGGCCTGTAACCGTGCTGTACCTCCAAGCTAAGCTAAGAATCAGATCTTACTTCCAAAGGGTGCCGACCTGAAATATCACCTATCCATGTTCTCCACAGATGCTGCCTGACCCGCTGAGTTATGGTGCAGCAGCATCTATGGAGCGAAGGAAATAGGCAACGTTTTGGGCCGAAACCCTTCTGGAAATAGGCAACGTTTTGGGCCGAAACCCGGAAGGGTTTCGACCCGAAACGTTGTCTATTTCCTTAGCTCCATAGATGCTGCTGCACCCGCTGAGTTACTCCAGCACTCTGTGAAACGTCACCTATCCATGTTCTCCACAGATGCTGCCTGACCCGCTGAGTTATGGTGCAGCAGCGTCTATGGAGCGAAGGAAATAGGCAACGTTTCGGGCCAAAACTCTTCTTCAGACTGATGTGGGGGGCGGGAAGAAGAAAGGAAAAAGGAAGAGGGGGAGCCCGAGGACTGAGGGAGAGCTGAGAAGGGGAGGAGACAGCAAGGCAGACAGAGGGTAGTTGAGGCCACAGTTCATTGGCTATATTTAAGAGGGAGTTAGATGTGGCCCTTGTGGCTAAAGGGATCAGGGGGTATGGAGAGAAGGCAGGTACGGGATACTGAGTTGGATGATCAGCCATGATCATATTGAATGGCGGTGCAGGCTCGAAGGGCCGAATGGCCTCTACTCCTGCACCTATTTTCTATGTTTCTAAGGGCTGCTGGAAATTGGAGAATTCAATGTTTATGCGGCTAGGTTGCATCCCGTTACTCCTGTGTTTTGTGTTTGTTTTCTCGCATTCAAAGCTTTGTTCCATTCACCGCATGCCTTCCACTTAATGAGGCCCTGGGTGTAGAGACTCTGATTTAACTAAAGAGGAACAGATGTTGGTCTTCAGAGCATTACATCTGTTCTTATTCATACACACACACACATCATAATCAAGGACCAGTCTCACCCCGGCCACTCCCTCTTCTCCCCTCTCCCATCGGGCAAGAGGTACAGAAGTGTGAAAACCAACGCACACACACCTCCAGATTCAGGGACAGTTTCTTCCCGGCTGTTATCAGGCAACTGAACCATCCTACCACAACTAGAGAGTGGTCCTGAACTACTATCTACCTCATTGGTGACCCTCGGACTATCCTTGATCAGAGGTAGACAAAAATGCTGGAGAAACTCAGCGGGTGAGGGAGCATCTATGGAGCGAAGGAAATAGGCAACGTTTCGGGCCGAAACCCTTCTGGAAATAGGCAACGTTTCGGGCCGAAACCCGGAAGGGTTTCGACCCGAAACGTTGCCTATTTCCTTAGCTCCATAGATGCTGCTGCACCTGCTGAGTTACTCCAGCATTTTTATCTACCCTCGATTTTCCAGCATCTGCACAGTTCCTTCTTAAAAATCATGTAATCATGTGTTGTCTTTCCGCTGACTGGTTAGCGCGCAACAAAAGCTTTTCCCTGTACCTTTCGGTTACACGGGACAATGAACTAAACTCAACTCAACTCATGGTCCTGGTCTAAACCTGATATCCTTCCCAATTTTTTGTTGCAGTAATGAGGTTATGCGAGCGGATCTGAAGAAGCTGCCGGTTCTTCCAACACAAGCCCTGAAGGAACACCCATCCCTGGCCTACTGGTGCGTACTGGAGTTGGGTCAGGAGTCGAGAGAGTTTTATTATCATGTGTCCCCAGATAGGACAATGAAATTCGTACTTTGCTCCACTCAGCACAACACAATACGTAAACATAATACAAAAGTCAAGGAGGACTCTCTCGAACGTCTACAGGTGCACAGTAGAGAGCATGCTGACCGGTTGCATCGTGGCTTGGTTCGGCAACTTGAGCGCCCTCGAGCGGAAAAGACTACAAAAAGTAGTAAACGCTGCCCAGTCCATCACCAGCTCTGACCTCCCCACCATCGAAGGGATCTATCGCAGTCGTTGCCTCAAAGAGGCAGCCAACATCATCAAGGACCCACACACCATCCTGCCCACTCACTCATCTCCCCGCTGCCTTCAGGTAGAAGGTACAGGAGCCTGAAATCTGCAACATCCAGGTTCAGGAATAGCTACTTCCCCACAGCCATCAGGCTATTAAACTCAACTCAAACAAACTCTGAACTATAACAGCCTATTGCACTTTATCTGTTTATTTATGTGTATATTTTCAAAGTCTACAGAGAGATTTATGCCAGTTGGAAGAGTGGGCTGAAAGATGGCAGATGGAGTTTAATGCTGATAAGGGTGAGGTGCTACATCTTGGCAGGCCAAATCAAAATAGGACGTACATGGTAAATGGTAGGGAATTGAAGAATGCAGGTGAACAGAGGGATCTGGGAATAACTGTGCACAGTTCCCTGAAAGTGGAATCTCATGTAGATAGGGTGGTAAAGAAAGCTTTTGGTATGCTGGCGGTTTTATAAATCAGAGCATTGAGTATAGAAGTTGGGATGTAATGTTAAAATTGTACAAGGCATTGGTGAGGCCAATTCTGGAGTATGGTGTACAATTTTTGGTCGCCTAATTATAGGAAGGATGTCAACAAAATAGAGAGAGTACAGAGGAGATTTACTAGAATGTTGCCTGGGTTTCAGCAACTAAGTTACAGAGAAAGGTTGAACAAGTTAGGTCTTTATTCTCTGGAGCGCAGAAGGTTAAGGGGGGACTTGATAGAGGTCTTTAAAATTATGAGAAGGATAGACAGAGTTGGCGTGGATAAGCTTTTCCCACTGAGAGTAGGGAAGATTCAAACAAGGGGACATGACTTGAGAATTAAGGGACAGAAGTTTAGAGGTAACATGAGGGGAACTTCTTTACTCAGAGAGTGGTAGCGGTGTGGAATGAGCTTCCAGTGGAAGTGGAGGAGGCAGGTTCGATTTTATCATTTAAAAATAAATTGGATAGGTATATGGACGGGAAAGGAATGGAGGGTTATGGTCTGAACGCAAGTAGATGGGACTAGGGGAGAATATGTGTTCGGCACGGACTAGAAGGGCCGAGATGGCCTATTTCCGTGCTGTAAATGTTATATGGTTATATATATATGGTCTATGTTATATAGACACACTGAACTGTTCTGTATTATGTCTACTATATTCTGGTGTGCTAAAGCAAAGCAAGAATTTCATTGTCCTATCTGGGACACATGACAATAAACTCCCTTGACTTGAAACGGCTGGTGAAAGTTCAGTGTGTCTATAGCCCATAAATATATACACAATAACTAACAGATAAAGTGCAATAGGCCGTTGTAATTCAGAGCTTGTTTGTTGTCGAGTTTAATAGCCCGATGGCTGTGGGGAAGTAGCTATTCCTGAACCTGGATGTAACAGTCTTCAGGCTCCTGTACCTTCTTCCCGATGGGAGCTTGGCCAGGATGGTGTGGGTCTTTGATGATGCTGCCAGCCTTTTTGAGGCAGCGACTGCGATAGATCCCCTCGATGGTGGGGAGGTCAGAGCCGATGATGGACTGGGCAGTGGTTACAACTTGTATCTACCCTATCCCAAAAGATTGGGAGGATTTTGCTGCTTGCGTTGTGGGGTTCCTGGTGTCCAGCCGATGACCATGTGACAATTTATGAAAATTATGAGAAGGATCGGAATGCTGGACCCGTCAGAACCCTTTAACCAGTGTTGACATGTTAATGTTCATAAGGGATAGGAGCAGAATTAGGCCATTCGGCCCATCCAGTCTACTCCACCATTCAATCATGCCTGATCTATCTCTCCCTCCTAACCGCATTCTCCTGCCTTCTCCCCATAACCCCTGACACCCGCACTAATCAACAATCTATCTATCTCTGCCTTAAATATATCCATTGTCTTGTGGTCCACAGCCATCTGTGGCAATGAATTCCACAGATTCACCACCCTCTGACAAAATTAATTCTTCCTCATCTCCTTTCTAAAGATACGTCCTTTAATTCTGAGACTGTGCCCTCTGGTCCTAGACTCTCCCACTAGTGGAAACATCCTCTACGCATCCACTCTATCCAGGCTATCAAATACTAGAGGGCGTAGATTTAAGGTGAGAGAGGCAAAGTTTAAAGGAGGCTAGACCAAGTGGGACCCGTTGGGTCTCTGTCACACGAGAGGCCTGGTCCCCCAACGCAACCCGTTCCCCAAAGCAACCCGTTCCCCCAATGCAATCTGTCCCCCAATGCAACCCATCCCCAATGCAATATTGCACCACTCACCTGCTTCCCTCTGCTGTGGACTTTAAAAACAATTCCAATTGCACTTACCCTGCCTGCCACAGCAGTTCCAATCGGCCTCCCCCTACTGTTGAAGCACTTGCTCTGATATCCCATTGAGGTGAAAAGTTCAGAGTGTTCCTGCCGTGCAACTTTGTACCAAAGTGTGTTGGAAGCTGGCAGGAAGGATTTTAACAGCGAAAATTATGTTGAATTTAGCTTTTTTTAAAGCTTTAATCATCAATAACTTGTCAAATATTGCATGAATTCTGAAGCCTGATTACGGCGTGGAGGAGAAAAATGTGAGTTAGAATATGTAAACATTTCAGCGTTAGCGCGTAGCGTTTTGAGGAAGAAACAAAACATACACACATGCACACGCATACACACACAGACACACGCACATGCACACACACACACACACACACACACACACAGACACACACACACACAGACACACACACACACACACACACACACACGTACACACACATAAACACACACACACACACACAGACATGCACACACACATACACACACACACACACACACACACACACACACACACACACACACACACACACACACACACACACACACACACACACACACACACACACACACACACACACACACACACACACACACACACACACACACACACACACACACACACACACACACACACACACACACACACACACACAGACACAAACACACACACACACACACACACACACACACACACACAAACACACACACACACACACACACATACACACACACACACACACATGAGACACATAGATAGATGAGATCTATATGGATAGATAGATGTGTGGGGTGCCAGGTTAAACTAATCTCACACAGAGGGTGGTGGGTGCCTGGAACGCGCTGCCCGGGGTGGGGGTGGAGGCAGATACGATTGTGGTGTTTAAGAGGCTTATAGACAGGGACGTGGACATGCAGGGAATGGAGGGATACGGATCACATGCAGGCAGAGGGGATTAGTTTAACTTGGCGTCGTGTACAGCATGGACATTGTGGGCTGAAGGGCCTGTTCCTGTGCTGGACTGTTCTATGTTTTATATTTTGTCAGTGCGTTAAAATTGTTATTAATGCAAGATATTTGTTGGCTTTCAGTGAGGACCGAGTGATTGAATATTACAAGAAGGTGACTGGTCAATCGCGAGGTCAAGCCATTGTGAAGTAAGTCCAACACTGCCCGCACGATGCACCCACTGCCGAGGGAAAGGCCAGATATTACTGTCATCAATCTCATATGGTCATGTGATAGGAGCAGAATTAGGCCATTCGGCCCATCAAGTCTACTCCGCCATTCATTCTATCTCTCCCTCTCAATCCCTTCTCCCCATAACCCCTGATACCCGCACTGATCAAGAATCTGCCAAGCATCAGATCTCCTGGGTTTGGGCAGCTTACACCCCAGCGGTATGAATATTAATATCGCTAACTTCAAGTAACCCTTGCTTTCTCCTCTCTCTCCAACTCCCCCCCCCCCCCCCTCCTATTCAACGTACAAGTTTCACTGTTGTCCTGGTGAGTTTCATTATCAGTTACTCATTTTCACCGCAACCCACAGTACATACAGCACGGAAATAGTCCCTTCGGCCCACCGAGTCCGTGCCGACCAACATATCCAATCACAACCCGTCTGAAGAAGGGTTTCGGCCCGAAACGTTGCCTATTTCCTTCGCTCCATAGATGCTGCTGCACCCGCTGAGTTTCTCCAGCTTTTTTGTGTATATCCAATCACTAGGTAGACACAAAATGCTGGAGTAACTCAGCGGGTCAGGCAGCATCTATGGAGAGAAAAAATAGGCGACGTTTTGGGCCGAAACCCTTCTGGAAATAGGCAACGTTAGGGGAGGTGTGAGAGGGGGGGAGGGAGGGGGTGAGGGGGGAGGGGTGGAAGGTGTGAGGGTCTCTCGGTCGCGGGTGCAGCAGCATCTATGGAGCGAAGGAAATAGGCAACGTTTCGAGCCGAAACCCGGAAGGGTTTCGACCCGAAACGTTGCCTATTTCCTTAGCTCCATAGATGCTGCTGCACCCGCTGAGTTACTCCAGCAATCTGTGAAACGTCACCTATCCATGTTCTCCACAGATGCTGCCTGACCCGCTGAGTTATGGTGCAGCAGCATCTGTGGAGCGAAGGAAATAGGCAACGTTTCGGGCCGAAACCCTTCTGGAAATAGGCAACGTTTCGGGCCGAAATCCTTCTGGAAATAGGAAACGTTGCCTATTTCCTTCGCTCCATAGATGCTGCCTGCACCCGCTGAGTTCCTCCAGCACTTTTGTCTACCTTCAATTTTCCAGCATCTGCAGTTCTTTCGTAAACATATATTTTACCTCTTTGCCTTGTTGTTAACTTCTCCCACAATCTACTCTCATTCACCTTGATCCCAACAGCGGCCGGTCTCCTTTCTCATCGTAACATTTTTCAATATCTTTCGTTCATTTGTTCCATATCTCTCGACACCGCCGTCTATATCTCTCATTCCCCTCTCCCCCGACTCCCCGTCTGAGAAGCCTATACCTCACATCCTGTAGTAAATTGTTCGGCCGTCAGAAGGGGTAATGTGATCTAAATCCTTGCTTAGAAACATAGAAACATAGAAATTAGGTGCAGGAGTAGGCCATTCGGCCCTTCAAGCCTGCACCGCCATTCAATATGATCATGGCTGATCATCCAACTCAGTATCCCGTACCTGCCTTCTCTCCATACCCCCTGATCCCCTTAGCCACAAGGGCCACATCTAACTCCCTCTTAAATATAGCCAATGAACTGTGGCCTCGACTACCCTCTGCGGCAGAGAGTTCCAGAGATTCACCACTCTCTGTGTGAAAAGAGTTCTTCTCATCTCGGTTTTAAAGGATTTCCCCCTTATCCTTAAGCTGTGACCCCTTGTCCTGGACTTCCCCAACATCGGGAACAATCTTCCTGCATCTAGCCTGTCCAACCCCTTAAGAATTTTGTACGTTTCTATAAGATCCCCTCTCAATCTCCTAAATTCTAGAGAGTATAAACCAAGTCTATCCAGTCTTTCTTCATAAGGCAGTCCTGACATCCCAGGAATCAGTCTGGTGAACCTTCTCTGTACTCCCTCTATGGCAATAATGTCCTTCCTCAGATTTGGAGACCAAAACTGTACGCAATACTCCAGGTGTGGTCTCACCAAGACCCTGTACAACTGCAGTAGAACCTCCCTGCTCCTATACTCAAACCCTTTTGCTTGATAACATCGCGACTGTAACGGCCAGAGTTATTGCTCCACCTGTTAATGTTAAACGGGAGAGCCATCTCGATCGCTCTCCCTGTTCCTGGATAACATTCTTAGATGCGTCTCTATTTTTGTAGGACGTTGCTAACTTGTGTTGTTTTTTGTCGCTTGCTTTCGTCTTTCATTGCTGCATTCTTCAACAAGATTAAAGGGTTCAACGTTTCGATGTTTCATTAAGATAGCATCAGGAGGGATGGGATAATCCAATTGTGCTTCTCTGCTTTCTCCTAGTTACATGAGCATCGCTGAATCTCTTCCCACTTATGGAGTCCACTACTACGCAGTAAAGGTACGCTATTTGTCATTGAAGTCGGACAGGTACACGGGCAGGACGGGTGTGGTGGGACACGGGCCAAACGCAGGCAGGCGGGACTAGTGTAGATGGGACATGTTGGCCGGGGTGGGCAAGTTGGGTCGATGGAGTGTTTGCACTCCGTCACTCTATGGGACAGGCACAAAGTGCTGGAGTAACTCAGTGGGACAGGCAGCATCTCTGGAGAGAAGGAATGGGTGACGTTTCGGGTCGGAGGGCCGAATGGCCTACTCCTGCACCTATTGTCTAAAACCAGAATCAACAAATTTACCTGTGACTTTCTGGAAATTGGGGGTAAATTTACCTAAAGTTGGGAACCCTTGATCTAGGAGATCACTCGAGGCACAAAGATTCATCTGCACCTCATGTACAGACTTACGCTTTGATGTTTTGTGTATTGCAGAAGGCACTTTATAGACAATAGGTGCAGGAGTAGAGGCCATTCGGCCCTTCGAGCCAGCACCGCCATTCAATGTGATCACGGCTGATCATCCCCAATTAGTACCCCGTTCCTGCCTTCTCCCCATATCCCCTGACCCCGCTATTTTTAAGAGCCCCTATCTAGCTCTCTCTTGAAAGCATCCAGAGAACCGCCCTCTGAGGCAGAGAATTCCACAGACTCACAACTCTCTATGAGAAAAAGTGTTTCCTCATCTCCGTTCTAAATGGCCGACCCCTTATTCTTAAACTGTGTGTGGCCCCTGGTTCTGGACTCCCCCAACATCGGGAACATGTTTCCTGCCTCTAGCGTGTCCAAACCCTTAATAATCTTATATGTCGCAATAAGATCTCCTCTCATCCTTCTAAACTCCAGAGTGTACAAGCCCAGCCGCTCCATTCTCTCAGCATATGACAGTCCCGCCATCCCGGGAATTAACCTGGTGAACCTACGCTGCACTCCCTCAATAGCAAGAATGTCCTTCCTCAAATTTGCACTTTTTCTTTCTTCCAAATGGTCTTGTAACAAATTTACATCTGGCCCCTGGGGAAAGACACAGCAGATTAAACACAACCCAATCCCACACCATCACAGATAAGCGAGTGTCCTGTTACCCTTTCAACCTTATTATATTGTTTTACGATCGCCATTTGTCGCTGGTCAAAAGAGAACAGAATCTGACTGCAATAGATTCTTCCCCTCCCCTTCCCAGCTCCCCACAGCCCACTCTCCTCCTCTTCCTTTCTCCTTCCCCCCCCCCCCACCCCCACATCAGTCTGAAGAAGGGTCTCGACCCGAAACGTCACCTATTCCTTCGCTCCATAGATGCTGCCTCACCCGCTGAGTTTCTCCAGCATTTTTGCTAACCTTCAATTTTCCAGCATCTGCAGTTCCTTCTTAAACGCTGGAGTAACTCAGCGGGTCAGGCAGCATCTGTGGAGAACATGGATAGGTGACGTTTCACAGAGTGCTGGAGTAACTCAGCGGGTGCAGCAGCATCTATGGAGAACAGGAAATAGGCAACGTTTCAGGGTCGAAACCAGCGGGTCCGGGTTTCGGAACCGATAACGTTCACCTATTTCCAGAAGGATCTATGGAGCTCGGCCCGCAACGTTTCGGGCCTACCCTTCCAGAAGGATTTCGGCCCGAAACGTTGCCTATTTCCAGAAGGGTTTCGGCCCGAAACGTTGCCTATTTCCTTCGCTCCATAGATGCTGCTGCACCATAACTCAGCGGGTCAGGCAGCATCTGTGGGGAACATCTCCCTGCAATAGACTGCAGGTGCTGTCTGTACGGAGTTTGCACGTTCTCCCTGTGACCTGCGTGAGTTTTCTCCGAGATCTTCGTTTTTGTGGGTCTTCTCCGAGATCCACAGGCTCAGTTTCAACCTTCAGTAAAGCACGCGATTACTATAACACTTGAAAAGGACTTTAAGTTGCTCAGCACTCCGCCCGTCCTTATCCCTTGCTGCCTTTGAAGCTTTGCGATTCATTTTCACACCTGGAACAGATACAGCGCGGAAACAGGCCCTTCAGCCCACTGAGTCTGCCCCGACCAGCGATCCTCCCCGCACACTAGTGTAGGATAGTGTTAGAGTTAGTGGGATCGCTGGTCAGCACGGACCCGGTGGGCCGAAGGGCCTGTTTCTGCGCTGTGTCTCTAATCTAATCTAAAGAATATCTAAACTATAACACAATCCCACACACACTAGAGCCATTTTGTACATTTACACCAAGCCAATTAAACCTACACACGTCTTTGGAGTGTGGGAGGAAACCGGAGCACCCGGAGAAAACCCACGCTGGTCACGGGGAGAACGTGCAAACTCCGTATAGATAGCGCCCGTAGTCGGGATCGAACCTGGGTCTCTGGCGCTGTGAGGCAGCAACTCTACCGCTGCACCACCGTGACGCCCATATTATCTTCATGCTCTATTTTACAATCATACTTTCCTAGTAATCACCAACATTACACAGCTCACAAACAGGCCCTTCAGCCCATCTTGTCTATCCCACCATGCTGCCCCATCTAACCTAGTCCCAGTGGACTGCGTTTGACCAAGATCCCTCTAAATCTGTCCTATCCCTTTGAAGTGTTTGAATCCATTGAGCACTGGGCCTGTACCCGCTGGAGTTTAGAAGGATGAGGGGGGACCTCATTGACTTGATAGGGCTATTAAAGATAGCGGAGTGAAGGGATATGGGGAGAAGGCAGGAACGGGGCACTGATTGTGGATGATCAGCCATGATCACATTGAATGATGGTGCTGGCTCGAAGGGCCGAATGGCCTACTCCTGCACCTATTGTCTATTGTGTTGAATAATTTAGTATTGTACATATTATTGTAAATAGGTGAATAAATTATTTTTGTTTTTTAAAAACAAAGATGATGATGAATGAGTTTATTGGCCAAGTATTCACATACAAGGAATTTGCCTCGGTGCTCCGCCCGCAAGTGCCAACGTGAGGGCCAGTGACAGCTCCGAATGACACATAAAACATTAAGGGTTTGGTTTCTGTGAGGAATCGGAACTGGGGAATGCTGAGCTGTTATGTTCTCTCCCGACAGGACAAGCAGGGCATTCCCTGGTGGCTGGGACTGAGTTACAAGGGGATATTCCAGTACGATTACCATGACAAGGTGAAGCCTCGGAAGGTAAGGCCCCCGGCACTCTGCATCCGATATAAATGTGTGTGGCCATCCTGTTATTCACTCTACGACAGATGGTTTAGAGATAGCGGAGTCGGGGGATATGGGGAGAAGGCAGGAACGGGGTACTGATTGGGGATGATCAGCCATGATCACATTGAATGGCGGTGCTGACTCGAAGGGCCGAATGGCCTCTACTCCTGCACCTGTTGTCTATTGTCTCTTGGCCTCACCGGTAGATTGACCATTGAGGAAGGCAGAAGGTACGCTTGACCGGACGCTTGACCGGACGCTTGGCCGGACAGCGCGCAACAAAAGCTTTTCACCGTACCTCGCTACACGTGACAATAAACTAAACTGGACTGAACAGAACTGGAGTTTAATGGGATGAAGGGAGGGGGGGGTTTGGGGGCCTCATTGAAACTTGGGCGCCGCAGCGGGTAGAGCTGCTGCCTCACGGCGCCAGAGACCCGGGTTCCATCCTGACTACGGGTGCTGTCTGTACGGAGTTTGCACGTTCTCCCCGTGTCTGCGGAATTCTCTGCCTCAGAGGGCGGTGGATGCTTTCAAGAGAGAGCTAGATAGGGCTCTTAAAAATAGCAGAGTCATGGGGATTTGGGGAGAAGGCAGGAACGGGGTACTGATTGGGGATGATCAGCCATGATCACATTGGATGGCGGTGCTGGCTCGAAGGGCCGAATGGCCTCTACTCCTACACCTGTTGTCTATTGACCCTGCGTGGGTTGTCTCCAGGTGCTCAGGTTTTCCTCCCACACTCCAAAGACGTGCAGGTTTGTAGTTGAATTGGCTTTGGTAAGAATTGTAAATTGTCTCCTAGTGTGTGTGTGTGTGTAGGATAGTGTTAGTGTGCGGGGATCGCTGGTCGGCACGGACTCGGTGGGCCGAAGGGCCTGTTTCCGCGCTGTGTATCTCTAAACTAAACTAAAGACGCGGAGTGTTTAAAAATAGACGTGCGGCGTGTGTGTAATCTGCTTCCTTCAGTGTGGTCAGGAAGCACGGCCGGTAATTATTTTGTTCAGCGTCGCTGGAGGTGATTCCATCCTGCGCGATGCAGATGTTGCACATCTGCCGGGAAATTGTTGCCGAATCATCGCTCCGTCATCTGCTCAAATACTTTGCATTATTTCGCTAGCACGCTCTTGCGGACAGTTTCGAATTTTACTGAAGCTAATTAACCTACAAACCTGCATGTCTTTGGAGTGTGGGAGGAATCCGGAGCGCCTAGGCGCTCCGGTTTCCTCCTACACTCCAAAGACATAGAAACATAGAAACATACAAATTAGGTGCAGGAGGAGGCCATTCGGCCCTTCGAGCCTGCACCGCCATTCAATATGATCATGGCTGATCATCCAACTCAGTATCCCATCCCTGCCTTCTCTCCATACCCCCTGATCCCCTTAGCCACAAGGGCCACATCTAACTCCCTCTTAAATATAGCCAATGAACTGTGGCCTCAACTACCCTCTGTGGCAGAGAGTTCCAGAGATTCACCACTCTCTGCGTGAAAAAAGTTCCTCTCATCTCGGTTTTAAAGGATTTCCCCTTTATCCTTAAGCTGTGACCCCTTGTCCTGGACTTCCCTAACATCGGGAACAATCTTCCTGCATCTAGCCTGTCCAACCCCTTAAGAATTTTGTAAGTTTCTATAAGATCCCCTCTCAATCTTCTAAATGCTAGAGAGTATAAACCAAGTCTATCCAGTCTTTCTTCATAAGACAGTCCTGACATCCCAGACAGTCCTGACATGCGGGTTTGTAGGTTAATTGGCTCGGTATACCTGCAAACTATCCCAGATGTGTAGGACAATGTTAGTCTGCCCACTACAGCCAACATGTCCCAGCTACACTAGTCCCACCGCCTGCGTTTGGCCCATATCCCTCCAAACCTGTCCTATCCATGTACCTGTCTAGTTCCTTCTTGAACGTCGGGATAGCCCCAGCCTCAACTACCTCCTCCGGCAGCTCGTTCCATACACCCACCACCTGGTCGGGGTGGACTGGGTGGGCCGAAGGGTCAGTTTCCGCGCTGTATATTTAAGAATAAGGGGTAAGCCATTAGAACGAGGAAACACTTTTTCACAGAGAGAGAGAGTTGTGAGTCTGTGGAATTCTCTGCCTCAGAGGGCGGTGGAGGCAGGTTCTCTGGATGCTTTCAAGAGAGAGCTAGATAGGGCTCTTGAAGATAGCAGAGTCAGGGGATATGGGGAGAAGGCAGGAACGGGGTACTGATTGGGGATGATCAGCCATGATCACATTGAATGGCGGTGCTGGCTCGAAGGGCCGAATGGCCTCTACTCCTGCATCTATTGCCTGTATCTCTAAACTAAAGGTACGTCTTTCATTCTGTCATCTCTGATCCTGGAATCTCCCGTGAGCGGGAACAATAAAATATATTTTATTTCGTAAATTAAAGCAGTAAATACATTTCTCCACCGCTGGGGGAGGGGAAGGGGGAGGGGAAGGGGGAGGAGGAGGGGGGGGAGGGGGGGGGGGAGGGGGTGAAACGTCACGGATAAACCCTGGGAAATTTGACCGATTTCCACAACGTTTCCCTTGAGGCCGAGCTGGGCCAACATTGTAAACTGCCTGTTGTCGGATAGAACTGCAGACGCTGGTTTAAATGGAAGACAGACACAAAGTGCTGGAGGAACTCAGCGGGACAGGCAGCGTCTGTGGAGAGAAGGCATGGGTGACGTTTCGGGTCGAGACCCTTCTTCAGACTCAACCCAAAACGTCACCCATTCCTTCCCTTCAGAGATGTTGCCTGTCCCGCTGAGTTACTCCAGCATTCTGTATCTATCTTTGTTGCAAACTGCCTGTTGGTCGGGGGTCTTGTTAACTCTATTATTATTGTTTAGGTTTGTAGACAATAGACACAGGGAGTTGCGGGACTCCCTCATGAAGAGGGTGTGAGATGCAAACTGCAGCACAGCGCAAGCGCAGTGTCAAGCAGCAACTCGACAGCTGGGACACTCAGTATACCCATTTCCCAGACTAGTTTAGTTTAGAGATACAGCACGGAAACAGGCCCTTCGGCCCCACCGAGTCCGCGCCGGCCAGCGATCCCCGCACACTAAAGGGCCTGTCCCACTTGGCGAATTTTTCACGTCGGTGTTTCGCCGATAGATTTTGAACATTTCAAAACAACAAAAATGTCGCAACACTTGAAAAAAAACACCGCCTGTCAATACATCATCACGCCGCGGATATCTTTCGTTGACCTGATACGTCGCTGAAAAATCGCCAAGTGTGACAGGCCCGTAACACTATCCTACACACACTTGGGGCAATTTGCACACACACCAAGACAGTTTCTTCCCGGCTGTTATCAGGCAACTGAACCATCCTACCACAACCAGAGAGCGGTCCTGAACTACTATCTACCTCATTGGTGACCCTCGGACTATCCTTGATCGGACTTTACCTTGCACTAAACGTTATTCCCTTTATCCTGTATCTCTGCACTGTGGACGGCTCGATTGTAATCACGTATTGTCTTTCCGCTGACTGGTTAGCGCGCTACGGTCAGGCAAACGCCTCCGTTGTCATAAGGTGAGAACGGAGAGGTTGAGAAGGAGTTTCTTCCCTGAGGCCATTCGGACTGTAAACGCCTATCTCACCAGGGATTAACTCTACTGAACGTTTTTCCTTCCATTATTTATTATGTAAAAGAATATGTGTGTTATGATTGTGTTTATAGTTTGTTTGGTTGTTTTGTTGTTTGTCTTTTGCACAAAAGTCCGCGAGCATTGCCACTTTCATTTCACTGCACATCTCGTATGTGTATGTGACAAATAACCTGACTTGACTTGACTTGACAAAAGCTTCTCGCTGTACCTCAGTACACGTGACGGTAAACTCAACTGATAACTGTTCACCATGTTGGGGGAGTCCAGAACCAGGGGCCACACAGTTTAAAAATAAGAGGTCAGCCATTTCAGATCCGATTCAATTTTAATTATCATTGTCAGTGTACAGTACAGAGACAACGAAATGCATTTAGCATCTCCCTTGAAGAGCGACATAGCACACGATTTGAATAAAAAAATAATAAGTGTCCGGGGGGGGGGTGATGATTGGCAGTCACCGAGGTACGTTGTTGAGTAGAGTGACAGCCGCCGGGAAGAAGCTGTTCCTGGACCTGCTGGTTTGGCAACGGAGAGACCTGTAGCGCCTCCCGGATGGTAGGAGGGTAAACAGTCCATGGTTGGGGTGAGAGCAGTCCTTGGCGATGCTGAGCGCCCTCCGCAGACAGCGCTTGCTGTCTTTAGGACTGAGATGAGGAAAAACGTTTTCACCCAGAGAGTTGTGAATCTGTGGAATTCTCTGCCACAGAAGGCAGTGGAGGCCGATTCACTGGATGTTTTCAAGAGAGAGTTAGATTTAGCTCTTGGGGCTAACAGATTCGATATGGGGAAAAGATAGACACAAAAAGCTGGAGCAACTCAGCGGGACAGGCAGCATCTCTGGAGAGAAAGAATGGGTGACGTTTCGGGTCGAGACCCTTCTCGTCAAGATATGGGGAGAAGGCAGGAACGGGGGACTGATTCTGGATGATCAGCCATGATCACATTGAATGGCTCGAAGGGCCGAATGGCCTCCCCCTGCACCTATTTTTCTCTTGACACTGAAACTGATGGCCTGGGCTGCGATTAGTTGGGGCATTTCGGTCTGTGGTGCTGTGGGGATGGCGGGAACTCGGCAGTGATTCCCACAGTGGCCAGCGACTTTGTGGAATGAGCAGCTCGAGCTAACACAATCCAGACCTCGACTCTGCAGCTTCCGGTCCCAGCCCTTAAATCACGATCACGGCTTCAATTGCCCCGCAACATATGTTCCACATCACGTATGATGATGTCACGGCAGTCTCGCCTTCCCCAGAACATACATGGCAACCGGCAGATGTCGGTAAACATGTGTATCCATAGCAACAGTGAGAGAGAGAGAGACTCCGCCCGGAACATCATCCTGAACCAGAACTTTAACTGATGCAGGATAGAAACATAGAAACATAGAAATTAGGTGCAGGAGTAGGCCATTCGGCCCTTCGAGCCTGCACCACCATTCAATATGATCATGGCTGATCATCCAACTCAGTATCCCGTACCTGCCTTCTCTCCATACCCCCTGATCCCCTTAGCCACAAGGGCCACATCTAACTCCCTCTTAAATATAGCCAATGAACTGGCCTCAACTACCCTCTGTGGCAGAGAGTTCCAGAGATTCACCACTCTCTGCGTGAAAAAAGTTCTTCTCATCTCGGTTTTAAAGGATTTCCCCTTTATCCTTAAGCTGTGACCCCTTGTCCTGGACTTCCCCAACATCGGGAACAATCTTCCTGCATCTAGCCTGTCCAACCCCTTAAGAATTTTGTAAGTTTCTATAAGATCCCCTCTCAATCTTCTAAATTCTAGAGAGTACAAGCCGAGTCTATCCAGTATGAAGGGGAAGAATGTTGAAAGCAAGATGAGGTCCAGTATTAAAGACAGTCTGAGGGTCACCAATGATACTAACATAGATAGTAGTTCAAGACCGCTCTCTAGTTGTGGTGGGATGGTTCAGTTGCCTGATAACAGCCGGGAAGAAACTGTCCCTGAATCTGGAGGTGTGTGCGTTCGTTTTCACACTTCTGTACCTCTTGCCTCAGTCTCAAGAAGAGTCTCGACCCGAAACGTCATCTATCCACGATCTCCTTAGATCTCCAGGTAGAGTGCTGGAGTAACTCAGCGGGTCAGGCAGCATCTGTGGAGAACATGGATAGGTGACGTTTCACAGAGTGCTGGAGTAACTCAGCGGGTCAGGCAGCATCTGTGGAGAACATGGATAGGTGACGTTTCACAGAGTGCTGGAGTAACTCAGCGGGTCAGACAGCATCTATGGAGAACATGGATAGGTGACGTTTCACAGTGTGCTGGAGTAACTCAGCGGGTCAGGCAGCATCTGTGGAGAACATGGATAGGTGACGTTTCACAGAGTGCTGGAGTAACTCATCTATGGAGCTAAGGAAATAGGCAACGTTTCGGGTCGAAACCCTTCTGGGTTTCGGCCCGAAACGTTGCCTATTTCCAGAAGGGTTTCGGCCCGAAACGTTGCCTATTTCCTTCGCTCCATAGATGCTGCTGCACTATAACACAGCGGGTCAAGTCAAGTCAAGTCAAGTCAAGTTTATTTGTCACATACACATACGAGATGTGCCGTGAAATGAAAGTGGCAATGCTCGCGGACTTTTGTGCAAAAGACAAACAACAAAACAACCAAACAAATTATAAACACAATCATAACACACATATTCTTTTACATAATAAATAATAGAAGGAAAAACGTTCTGTAGAGTTAGTCCCTGGTGAGATAGGCGTTTACAGTCCGAATGGCCTCTGGGAAGAAACTCCTTCTCAACCTCTCCGTTCTCACCGCATGGCAACGGAGGCGTTTGCCTGACCGTAGCAGCTGGAACAGTCCGTTGCAGGGGTGGAAGGGGTCTCCCATGATTTTATTTGCTCTGGAGCAAATTTGCTCAGGCAGCATCTCTGGAGAGAAGGAATGGGTCGAGGCCCGTCTTCGGATGTTTTGACCTGAAACGTCACCCATTCCTTCTGCCTGTCCCGTCTCGGCCTGCTGAGTTACTCCAGCATTTTTGCGCCTGTCTCCGGCTGAAGCCGGCATCTGCAGTTCCTTCCCACAACATTCCCTGCGAGAGCAGCCAGGAAGTGGCTAATCCCGCGGGGAATGTGCGAACGAGCAGCTTCCGATCTGGAGGAGAGGTTCCTCTGGCTGGCTGGCAGGTTGGGGCCACACATGGTTGTGTTTAGTGAGTCGGGATCAGCGGCAGCGGCAGCTTCAGCCCGGGGGGGGGGGGTACACACACTCTGCCGATGCACGGGGGCTGTGTGGAAGAAACGTGAGACGAGAGGCGGAGTAACGGAAGGTGCTGGCGGGCTGCGGGGGGTTGGGGGGGGGACTCTGCTTACACACCGGGCAGGAACGCTGCGGAAATGTAACGCTTCTCTTCACCAGAACACACCCTGGAACTGTTAGAGAGCGGCTCTGTCCAGACGGGGAGAGAGAGAGAGAGAGAGAGAGAGAGAGAGAGAGAGAGAGAGAGTGGGGTGGAGAGATAGATAGCGGGTTAGAGAGAGAGAGAGAGAGATTTACAGAGAGTTACACAGAGAAAGAGTTACAGGGA
>NC_073398.1:35950754-35975754 GCF_028641065.1 Leucoraja erinaceus | reverse complement strand
CACACGTGCATACATACACACGCACGCACACACATACACGCACACACACGTGCACACACGCACACACACACACACACACACACACGCCCAGGTACGGACACACACACACGCCCGCACATACGCACACACACACCCACACGCACACACACACACGCACACACACACATACACACACACGCACAGGTACGCCCGCACACACGCCCACAGGTACGCACGCACTAACACACACAGGTATGCACGCACTAACACACACACATAATACTAAACTAAACTGAAGATAGACACAGAATGCTGGAGTAACTCAGCGGGACTGGCAGCATCTCTGGAGGGAAGGGCCGGGTGATGTTTCGGGTCGAGATCTTTCTTCAGACACTAAATGAAACTTGTGGCCTCGCCGTCTCTCAGTCACAAAGTTGTCGTCCTCGGGACACGTAGTAAACATGTTTGTGTTTCAGTGGCGGGGGGAGGGGGGGGGGAGAGTAACGGTGCCAGGCCATTGTTACAGAACTGTAAGGAACATTCCAGAAATATCCTGTTCATTGAAGAGCGCTGATAACGATCGAGAAAGGAGCGGGGGGGGGGGGGGGGGGGGGGGGGGAGCTGAACAAATTGTTCCTCTGCCTGGCTCCTTGTTGCTGCCTCTACAGCTGTGGCTCCCAGTACAATGGTGTTCAGCTGCGCCAGACACAGGCAGAGCATAGATAGCAGAGCCTGACACACACACGCACACGCACACACACACACACACACACACACACACACACGCACGCACACACACACACACACACACACACACACACACACGCACACACACACACATGTACGCACGCACACACACACACACACGCACGCACACACACACTCACACACACACACACACTCACACACACACACACACACACACACACACACACACACGCACTCACACACACACATACACACACACATACGCACGCACGCACACACACACATGCACCCACACACACGCACACACACACACACACGCATACGCACACACGCACGCACACGCACGCGCACCCACACACACACACACGCACGCACGCGCACACACACACACACACACACACACGCACACACACACACACACACACACACACACACACACAACCTCAGTTACACTTGGGTTCGATACACAGACAATATCATGAGGTTTCACCCAGAGAGTTGTGAGTTTGTGGAATTCCCTGCCACAGAGGGCAGTGGAGAACAAAACACTGGATGGATTTAAGAGAGAGTTAGATAGAGCTCTAGGGGATAGTGTAGTCAAGGGATATGGGGAGAAGGCAGGCACGGGTTATTGATTGTGGACGATCAGCCATGATCACAATGAATGGCGGTGCTGGCTCGAAGGGCCGAATGGCCTCCTCCTGCACCTATTGTCTATTGTCTACCAGCCATTGCTAAGTTGTAACGATGGCGGCACGATGGCGCAGCGGTAGAGTTGCTGCTTTAGCGCGCCAGAGACCCGCGTTGGGTAAAAGCGTAACTTGTCCCCAGTGTCTGTAGGGTGCTGCTGGCATTACATGGGTGGTCATAGAAACATAGAAACATAGACAATAGGTGCAGGAGTAGGCCATTCGGCCCTTCGAGCCTGCACCGCCATTCAATATGATCATGGCTGATCATCCAACTCAGTATCCTGTACCTGCCTTCTCTCCATACCCTCTGATCCCCTTAGCCACAAGGGCCACATCTAACTCCCTCTTAAATATAGCCAATGAACTGTGTGGCCTCAACTACCTTCTGTGGCAGAGAATTCCACAGATTCACCACTCTCTGTGTGTGAAAAGAAAAATGATTTTCTCATCTCGGTCCTAAAAGATTTCCCCCTTATCCTTAAACTGTGTGTGTGACCCCTTGTTCTGGACTTCCCCAACATCGGGAACAATCTTCCTGCATCTAGCCTGTCCAACCCCTTAAGAATTTTGTAAGTTTCTATAAGATCCCCTCTCAATCTTCTAAATTCTAGCGAGTACAAGCCGAGTCTATCCAGTCTTTCTTCATATGAAAGTCGGCACGGACTCGACGGGCCGAAGGGCCTGTATAGGAGCTGCACGTCTAAAACTAAACTAAACAGTTGGCCGGAATTGCAGCGTTGTGGAGCCCAGTTCCACAGCTGTCGGAGCTGGAAGCCAACATTTTCACTTCATGGTTAATTTGAGGTTTACGTTCTGAGAACTTTCCAGACTAACTCGGTGAGAAACCTCTTTGATTTATGCTGCGTCTCGCATTCCAATTCTAAGTCTCTCTTTGTGTCAGAAGGAACTGCAGATGCTGGTTTAAATCGAAGATAGGCACAAAATGCTGGAGTAACTCAGCGGGACAGGCAGCATCGCTGGGGGGAAGGGATGGTGACGTTTCGGGGAGTCCAGAATCAGGGGTCACAGTTTAAGAATCAGGGGTCGGCCATTTAGGACTGGGATGAGGAAAAACTTTTTTCACCCAGAGAGTTGTGAATCTGTGGGATTCTCGGCCACAGAAGGCAGTGGAGGCCAATTCCCTGGTTCTGGACTCCCCCGACATCGGGAACATTTTTCCTGCATCTAGCCTGGCCAATCCTTATATATGTTTCTATAAGATGCCCTCT
The DNA here is from genome assembly GCF_028641065.1 of Leucoraja erinaceus. Lineage (NCBI taxonomy): Eukaryota > Metazoa > Chordata > Chondrichthyes > Rajiformes > Rajidae > Leucoraja > Leucoraja erinaceus. The sequence goes on along the minus strand of NC_073398.1, from coordinate 35,973,146 downwards.
CATCCTTCTAAACTCCAGAGTGTACAAGTCCACTCGCTCCATTCTCTCAGCGTATGACAGTCCCGCCATCCCGGGAATTAACCTTGTAAACCTACGCTGCACTCCCTCAATAGCAAGAATGTCCTTCCTCAAATTAGGGGACCAAAACTGCACACAATACTCCAGGTGTGGTCTCACTAGGGCTCTGTACAGCTGCCCATCGTGTGAAAAAAATTGTTGGAAATTTGTTGTCCCAGGTTCCTATTAAATCCTCCCCCCCCCCCCCCCCCCTCACTTTAAACCCACGTCCTCTGGTTCTTGATAAAATAAATGCATGAATAGTTTTCAATAGAGAGAGTTAGATTTGGCTCTTAGGGCTAACGGAATCAAGGGATATGGGGAGAAGGCAAGAACGGGGTACTGATTGTGGATGATCAGCCATGATCATATTGAATGGCGGTGCTGGCTCGACGGGCTGAATGGCCTCTACTCCTGCACCTATTGTCTATGTGGCGTGACTAGCGCCTTGTGAATGTTTGCAGTAACGAACGTCTGCTCTTGTGTGTTGTGTGCGCAGGTTCCCAGGAGTCAGACAGCTCCCAGTCTGCCAAGAAGGACATGTTGGCGGCGCTGAAGTCTAGACAGGACGCCCTGGAGGAGACGCTGAAGCTTCGGCTAGACGAACTCAAGCGTCTGTGCCTGAGAGAGGCGGTAAGATCCGGCGACCTTCGTCCATAGAGGATCGACACAGAGTGCTGGAGTAACTCAGCGGGTGCAGCAGCATCTATGGAGCTAAGGAAATAGGCAACGTTTCGGGCCGAAACCCTTCCGGGTTTCGGCCCGAAACGTTGCCTATTTCCATAAGGATTTCGGCCCCGAAACGTTGCCTATTTCCTTCGCTCCATAGATGCTGCTGCACCATAACTCAGCGGGTCAGGCAGCATCTGTGGAGAACATGGATAGGTGACGTTTCACAGAGTGCTGGAGTAACTCAGCGGGTCAGGCAGCATCTGTGGAGAACATGGATAGGTGACGTTTCACAGAGTGCTGGAGTAACTCAGCGGGTCAGGCAAAGCATCTGTGGAGAACATGGATAGGTGACGTTTCACAGAGTGATGGAGTAACTCAGCGGGTCAGGCAGCATCTGTGGAGAACATGGATAGGTGACGTTTCACAGAGTGCTGGAGTAACTCAGCGGGTCAGGCAGCATCTGTGGAGAACATGGATAGGTGACGTTTCGGGTCGAGACCCTTCTTCAGACTGAGTTAGGGGAGAGGTAGACCAGAGATATGGAAGTGCAAGGTGTGAAAACAGGAGATCAAAGGGGACAAAGCTGAAGGAATGTGTAGATGTTGTCAAGCTGGAATGGGCGCTCAGAAGATTCTCGAGGATGTTGCCAGGACTAGAGGGTGTGATCTACAGGGAGAGGTTGAGCAGGCTGGGTCTCTATTCCATGGAGCGCAGGAGGATGAGGGGAGATCTTATAGAGGTGGATAAAATCATGAGAGGAATAGATCGGGTAGACAGATGCACAGAGTCCTCTTCCCCAGAGTAGGGGAATCAAGGACCAGAGGACATAGGTTCAAGGTGAAGGGGAAAAGATTTAATAGGTAATTTTTTGACATAAAGGGCGGTGGGTCTATGGAACGAGCTGCCAGAGGAGGTAGTTGAGGCTGGGACTATCCCAATGTTTAAGAAACATTTAGACAGGTGCATGGATAGGACAGGTTTGGAGGGGTATGGGCCAAATGCAGGCAGGTGGGACTGGTGTAGATGGGACATGTTGGCCGGTGTGGGCAAGTTGGGCCGAAGGGCCTGTTTCCATGCTGTATCACTCTATGACTCTCTGAGGCTTGTACACTCTGTAATCTAAATGAGAGGAGATCTTATTGAAACATATAAGATTATTAAGGATTTGGACACGCTAGAGGCAGGAAACATTTTCCCGATGTTGATGGAGTCCAGAACCAGGGGCCACAGTTTAAGAATAAGGGGTCGGCCATTTAGAACGGAGACGAGGAAACACTTTTTCTCACAGAGAGTAGTGAGTCTGTGGAATTCTCTGCCTCAGAGGGCGGTGGAGGCCGGTTCGCTTGATGCTTTCAAGAGAGAGCTAGATATGGCTCTTAAAGATGGCGGAGTCAGGGGATATGGGGAGAAGGCAGGAACGGGGTACTGATTGGGGATGATCAGCCATGATCACATTGAATGGCGGTGCTGGCTCGAAGGGCCGAATGGCCTCTACTCCTGCGCCTATTGCCTAATAGATCATTGTTAGCCAGGGGAAGGTGACAAGGAGTTATACAGAGATAACATTTCATCAGGAGGACAGTCAGACTGGTCAGTGAAGGAGGGTGGGGGGAGGGATGGAGAGAGAGAGGGAACTGGATGGAGGCTGATGTTCGCACCGCTGGGGTGTAATCTGCCCAAGCAAAATTTGAGCTTTCCCCAGACTCTCAGTGTCTCTACCCATTCCTTCTATGGCAGAGATGCTGCCTGACCCGCTGAGTTACTCCAGCACTCTGTGAAACATCACCTATCCATGTTCTCCACAGATGCTGCCTGACCCGCTGAGTTACTCCAGCACTCTGTGAAACGTCACCTATCCATGTTCTCCACAGATGCTGCCTGACCCGCTGAGCTATGGTGCAGCAGCATCTATGGAGCGAAGGAAATAGGCAACGTTTCGGGCCGAAATCCTTCTGGAAATAGGCAACGTTTCGGGGCCGAAATCCTTCTGGAAATAGGCAACGTTTCGGGCCGAAACCCTTCCGGGTTTCGGCCCGAAACGTTGCCTATTTCCTTAGCTCCATAGATGCTGCTGCACCCGCTGAGTTACTCCAGCATCTTGTGTCTTATCTCCGGTGTAAACCAGCACCTGCAGTTGCTTCGTACACAGTGTGTCGATAATCCCCACAGCTCGAGCTGGGGGGGGGGGGGGGGGGGGCAAAGATTGTTGGCCATCGCGGGCAGGGGATCAGGGCTTTGACTGAAAGAGTGTACGATACAGATGGGCGGCATGGTGTCGCAGCAGGCAAGATGGGCCGAAGGGCCTGTTTCCATGCTGTGTGACTCAATGGCATTGAATGGGGGAGTAGATTCGATGGGCCGAATGGTCTGAATCTACTCCTATGTCTGACGGTGGTGCAGCGGGTAGGGCTGCTGCCTCACAGCGCAGGAGACCCGGGTTCGATCCTGACTACGGGTGCTGTCTGTGTGGAGTTTGCATGTTCTCCCCGTGACCTGCGTGGGTTTTCTCCGGGTGCTCCGGTTTCCTCCCACACTCCAAAGCCGTGCAGGTTTGTTGGTTAATCGGCTTTGTGTATCATTGTAAATTGTCCCGTGTGGGATAGTGTTAGCGTGCGGGGATCGCTGGTCGGCACGGACTCGGTGAGCCGAAGGGCCTGTTTCTGCCCTGTTTCACTGGACTAGACCTTGTTGTGAGGAAGTTATTTTTCCGTCTCTCCCGCAGGAACTGACGGGGAAGTTGCCGAAGGAATACCCGCTGGATCCCGGCGAGCTGCCGCCTGTTGTACGGAGACGTGTCGGCACCGCCTTCAAACTGGACGAGCAGGCGCTCGCAGCCAAGGGAGAGGTAGCCCAGAGCTCACCGCAAACTACCGCGGCCCTTCAGCCCATCACTCCCTGCTATCCCACACATCCTCCCCCTCCCCGTCTGCAGTTCACTCACTTTGCAAATATAGAATTTACAATTTAAAGTTAGAATAGGGGCAGTCACGGTGGTGCAGCGGGTAGAGCTGCTGCCTCACAGCGCCAGAGACCCGGGTTCAATCCTGACTACGGGTGCTGTCTGTACGGAGTTTGCACGTTCTCCCCGTGACCTGCGTGGGTTTTCTCCGGGTGCTCCGGTTTCCTCCCACACTCCATACACGTACAGGTTTGTAGGTTAATTGGCTTTGGGTATAAATGTGTGTGTGTAGGATAGTGTTAGTGTGCAGGGATCGCTGGTCGGCACGGACTCGGTGGGCCGAAGGGCCTGTTTCCGCGCTGTATCTCTAAACTAAACTAAGATAGACACAAAAAGCCAGAGTAACTCAGCGGGACAGGCAGCATCTCTGGAGTGAAGGGATGGGTGACGTTTCGGGTCGAGACCCTTCTTCAGACACTAAGTGCGTCTTCACCAACGCTCAGTAACAAAGTTGTGTCGGAGTCCTTGGGACATGTAGGAAAAGGTACTGATTGGATGGCGGTGCTGGCTCGAAGGGCCGAATGGCCTACTCCTGCACCTATTGTCTATTGAAAGTTTTAGAAGTATTTAGCTCTTAGGGCTAAGGGAATCAAGGGATATGGGGAGAAAGCAGGAACGGGGTACTGATTCTGGATGTGTAAGAAAGAACTGCAGATGCTGGTTTAAATCGAAGGTCGACACAAAATGCTGGAGTAACTCCAGCATTTTGTGTCTACCAATTGATACGGGATGATCAGCCATGATCATATTGAATGGTGGTGCTGGCTCGAAGGGCCGAATGGCCTACACCTGCATGTATTATCTATTATATTGAATGGTGGTGCAGGCTCGAAGGGCCGAATGGCCTACACCTGCATATGTTATTTAGTATATTGAATGGTGGTGCTGGCTCGAAGGGCCGAATGGCCTACACCTGCATGTATTATCTAGTATATTGAATGATAGTGCTGGCTCGAAGGGCCGAATGGCCTACTCCTGCACCCATTTTCTATGTTTCTACGAACGGCCCAATTCTGCAGCGGGATGTTATTAACGACTCGGCCCGCGGGTGACCCTTGCGTTAACTGTGCGTTAGAGGCTGGGCTGAGCCTCAGTGAGTCTGCATGTGTTGGCCTTGTGGAAGCTGCCTGTTGATACAGAGCTCAGGAGACTCTAGTGCACGCCAGACCTGTGGTATTTTTAGACTCTGCTGTGCATGCAAAGTCTACAACGCCAGGACAGATTGTTTTCTTGGGGAAATGGAGCAGCTTTCAGCGAAGCGGCAGACTCGCGCTGTACATTTCCGTCCGGGTTTTTGCTGTTGAGCCCGTACAGGCAGCACCAGCGGCCAGGATCGAACCCGGCTCTCTGGCGCTGTGAGTCAGCAACTCTACCGCTGCGCCACTAGCGTGAGAGTCTGGTCTTCTCCCTCTACTGCCCACTGGCTTGTCTTTATACAGTTTTTGGTCTCCTAATCTGAGGAAAGACTCTTGCCATAGAGGGAGTACAGAGAAGGTTCACCAGACTGATTCCTGGGATGTCAGGACTTTCATATGAAGAAAGACTGGATAGACTCGGCTTGTACTCGCTAGAATTTAGAAGATTGAGGGGGGGATCTTATTGAAACTTACAAAATTCTTAAGGGGTTGGACAGGCTAGATGCAGGAAGATTGTTCCCGATGTTGGGGAAGTCCAGAACAAGGGGTCACAGTTTAAGGATAAAGGGGGAAATCTTTTAGGACCGAGATGAGGAAAACATTTTTCACACAGAGAGTGGTGAATTTGTTGAATTCTCTGCCACAGAAGGTAGTTGAGGCCAGTTCATTGGCTATGTTTAAGAGGGAGTTAGATGTGGCCCTTGTGGCTAAAGGTATCAGGGGGTATGGAGAGAAGGCAGGTACAGGATACTGATTGTGGATGATCAGCCATGATCATATTGAATGGCGGTGCAGGCTTGAAGGGCCGAATGGCCTCTACTCCTGCACCTATTGTCTATGTTTCTCTGTCTATGTATACCTGAATATTTGGGGCGGCACGGTGGTGCAGCGGGTAGAGCTGCTGCCTCACAGCGCCAGAGACCCGGGTTCCATCCTGACTCTGGTGCTGTCTGTACGGAGTTTGCACGTTCTCCCTGTGATTTTTCTCCGGGTGCCTCCCACTCGCCAAAGACGTGCAGGTTTGTAGATTAATTGGTTTCTATAAATTGTCCCCAGGGTGTGTGGGATAGGACTAGGCACGGGGTGGTTCGGGGGTCGCTGGGCCGAAGGGCCTGTCTCCCTGCTGTACGTCTAGTCCTGTCTGGCCCACTTCAGCACAGCTGCCCCCAGTTGAAGCAACTGGGATAACAGGATGGGTTCCTGAACCTTATCTCCAACCGCCCCCCCCCCCCTCAATCTGACCCCCCCCCTCATCTGACCCCCCCCTGACCCCCCCCTCAATCTGCCCCCCCCCCTCAATCTGACCCCCCCCCCCCCTCAATCTGACCCCCCCCCTCAATCTGACCCCCCCCTCAATCTGACCCCCCCCCCCTCAATCTGACCCCCCCCCCCCCTCTCAATCTGACCCCCCCCCCCTCAATCTGACCCCCCCCCCCCCCTCAATCTGACCCCCCCCCTCAATCTGACCCCCCCCCTCAATCTGACCCCCCCCTCAATCTGACCCCCCCCCTCAATCTGACCCCCCCCCTCAATCTGACCCCCCCCCCCTCAATCTGACCCCCCCCTCAATCTGACCCCCCCCCTCAATCTGACCCCCCCCCCCCTCAATCTGACCCCCCCCCTCAATCTGACCCCCCCCCCCCCTCAATCTGACCCCCCCTCAATCTGACCCCCCCCCCTCAATCTGACCCCCCCCCTCAATCTGACCCCCCCCCTCAATCATCCCCCCCCTCATCTGACCCCCCCCTCAATCTGACCCCCCCTCAATCTGACCCCCCCCCTCAATCTGACCCCCCCTCAATCTGACCCCCCCCTCAATCTGACCCCCCCCCTCAATCTGACCCCCCCCTCAATCTGACCCCCCCCCTCAATCTGACCCCCCCCTCAATCTGACCCCCCCCTCAATCTGACCCCCCCCTCAATCTGACCCCCCCCCCTCAATCTGACCCCCCCTCAATCTGACCCCCCCTCAATCTGACCCCCCCCCCTCAATCTGACCCCCCTCAATCTGACCCCCCCCCCTCAATCTGACCCCCCCCCTCAATCTGACCCCCCCCCCCCCTCAATCTGACCCCCCCCCCTCAATCTGACCCCCCCCCTCAATCTGACCCCCCCCCCCCCTCAATCTGACCCCCCCCCCTCAATCTGACCCCCCCCCTCAATCTGACCCCCCCCCTCAATCTGACCCCCCCCCCTCAATCTGACCCCCTCCCCTCAATCTGACCCCCCCCTCAATCTGCCTCCCCCCCCTCAATCTGACCCCCCCCCCTCAATCTGACCCCCCCCCCCTCAATCTCACCCCCCCCCTCAATCTGACCCCCCCCTCAATCTGACCCCCCCTCAATCTGACCCCCCCCCCCTCAATCTGACCCCCCCCTCAATCTGACCCCCCCCTCAATCTGACCCCCCCCCCCGGATCTGCACCCCCCCCTCAATCTGACCCCCCCCTCAATCTGACCCCCCCCCCCTCAATCTGACCCCCCCCTCAATCTGACCCCCCCCCTCCCTGGACAATCTGACCCCCCCCCCTCAACTGGTCCCCCCCCTCAATCTGAATTCCTGACCCCCTCATTAATCTCAATCTGACCCCCCCCTCAATCTGACCTCCCCCCCCCCCCTCAATCTGGGCCCCCCCCCCTCAATCTGTTACCCCCCATCAATGCACCCCCACCCCCCCTCAATCTAACTGACCCCCCCTCAATCTGACCCGTTCCCCTCAATTACCCCCCCCTCAATCTAACCCCCCCCCCCCCTCAATCTGACCCCCCCATTCCTCTGACCCCCCTACAATCTGACCCCCCCCCCTCACTCATCTACCCCCCCCTCAATCTAACCCCCCCCCCTCTCATCTGACCCCCCCCCCTCAATCTGACCCCCTTCCCCCCCCTCAATCTGACCCCCCCCCTCAATCTGACCCCCCCCCCCTCAATCTGGCCCCCCCCCCCTCATCTGACCCCCCCCCTCAATCTGACCCCCCCCCTCAATCTGACCCCCCCCCCTCAATCTGACCCCCCCCCCCTCAATCTGACCCCCCTCCCCCTCAATCTGACCCCCCCCCCTCAATCTGAATCCCCCCCCCTCATCCCCCTCACCCCCCCTCAATCTGACCCCCCCCCCCCCAATCTGACCCCCCCTCCCCCTCAATCTGAGCCCCCCCCCCTCAATCTGACCCCCCCCTCAATCTGACCCCCCCCCTCCTCTGACCCAGGGAATTCCCTCATCTGACCCCCCCCTCAATCTGACCCCCCCCCCTCATTTTCTCTCAATCCCCCCCCTCAATCTGACCCCCCCCCCTTATCAATCTGACCCCCCCCCCTCAATCTGACCCCCCCCCCTCAATCTGTGACCCGCCCCTCCATCTGACCCCCCCCCCCCCCCCCCCCTCAAATCTGACCCCCCCCCCCTCAATCTGACCCCCCCCCCTCAATCTGGCTGCCCCCCCCTCAATCTGACCCCCCCCCTCAATCTGCCCCCCCCCCCTCAATCTGACCCCCCCCCTCAATCTGACCCCCCCCCAATCTTCTCAATCTGCCCCCCCCTCAATCTGACCCCCCCCCCTCAATCTGACCCCACCCCCCCTCAATCTGACCCCCCCCCTCAATCTGACCCCCCCCCTCAATCTGAATCCCCCCTCAATCTGACCCCCTATGGCAATCTGACCCCCCCCCTCAATCTGACCCCCCCCCTCAATCTGACCCCCCCCTCAATCTGACCCCCCCCTCAATCTGACCCCCCCTCAATCCCCTCAATCTAACCCCCCCTCAATCTGTGTGGAAAAATCTGACCCCCCCCTCAATCTAACCCCCCCTCAATCTGACCCCCCCCTCAATCTCAATCGAAACCCCCCCAAATCTGGAGAAACCCCCCCCTCAATCTGACCCCCCTCCCCCCCTCAATCTAACCCCCCCTCAATCTGACCCCCCCCCCCCCCTCAATCTGCCCCCCCCCTCATTGCTAACCCCCCCCCTCAATCTGACCCCCCCCCTCAATCTAAACCCCTCCCCTCAATCTGACCCCCCATAGAATCTCAATCTGCCCCCCCCCTCATCTGACCCCCCCCCCCTCAATCTGACCCCCCCCTCATCCCCCCCCCCTCAATCTGACCCCCCCCCCTCAATCTGACCCCCCCCCCCCCCCCCCTTCAATCTGACCCCCCCCCTCAATCCCCCCCCCCCCCCCCCCCCCCCCCCCCCACACACACAACCTCCTCAGGGAAAGGAACAATGTGTAAACCCTTTGGCCATCACAGTCGGCACAGACTTGTGGGCCGAATGGCCTCTTTCCCTGTGCTATATTGTTCTATGTTTAGTTCAGAAATGCATCACGGAAAAGGGCCCTTCGGCCCATCGAGCCCGTGCCGACCATCGAGGGTGGGTGGATGAGCTGCCAGGGGTGGGGGTGGAGGCAGATACGATCGTGGTGTTTAAGAGGCTTTTAGACAGGCACGTGGACATGCACCTGCAGGCAGAGGGGATTAGTTTAACTTGGTGTCATGTACGGCACGGACATTGAGGGCCGAAGGGCCTGTTCCTGTGGCTGGACTGTTCTATGTCCTGGAGTGTAATTCCTTTCCACTCAACTCATTAATCGCGACTGATTAAAACACAGTTTCTATCAGATTATCAGTCCTGGAGGAATTGAAGTCCTTTGCTGTGCGGGTTTGTTACACTTACAGAATAAATGGTTCTTGTGGGACTACTGACACCAGACGAGGTGTATTTGCGTTCCACTAATTACATTAATCTGGAGCTGGAAGCCAGCGTTAGTAATTAAACATTCCTTCAGAGCGAACAATGTCCCTTTCTCACACATATAAGCGTATATGCATTCTCCCTCTTAGTGATACAGCGTGGAAACAGGCCCTTCGGCCCAACTTGCCCAGACTGCCCAACATGTCCCACCTGCCCGCGTTTGGCCCATATCCCTCCACACCTGTGCTATTCATGTACCTGTCTAATTGCTTCTTCAACGTTGGGATAGTCCCAGCCTCAACTACCTCCTCATACAATATATAATAGTTGCCCTTCGAGCCAGCACCGCCATTCAATGTGATCATGGCTGATCATCCCCAATCAGTACCCCGTTCCTGCCTTCTCCCCATATCCCCTGACTCCACTATTTTTAAGAGCCCTATCCAGCTCTCTCTTGAAAGCATCCAGAGAACTGGCCTCCACCGCCCTCTGAGGCAGAGAATTCCACAGACTCACCACTCTCTGTGTGAAAAAAGTTTTCCTCATCTCGGTCCTAAAAGATTTCCCCCTTATCCTTAAACTTGTTTCTGGACTTCCCCAACATTGGGAACAATCTTCCTGCATCTAGCCTGTCCAACCCCTTAAGAATTTTGTAAGTTTCTATAAGATCCCCTCTCAATCTTCTAAATTCTAGCGAGTACAAGCCGAGTCTATCCAGTCTTTCTTCATATGAAAGTCCTGCCATCCCAGGAATCAGTCTGGTGAACCGTCTCTGTACTCCCTCTATGGCAACAATGTCTTTCCTCAGATTAGGAGACCAAAACTGTATAACGACAAGCCAGTAGGCAGTAGAGGGAGAAGACCAGACTCTCGTTCCGTACACCCACCACCCTCTGTGTGGAAAAAGTTGCCCCTCAACTTCCTATGTTTAAGAAGGAACTGCAGATGCTGGAAAAATCGAAGGTAGACGTAAATGCTGGAGAAACTCAGCTGGTGAGGCAGCATCTATGGAGGGAAGGAATAGGCGACGTTTCGGGTCGAAACCCTATTTCCAGAAGGGTTTCGGCCCGAAACGTTGCCTATTTCCTTTGCTCCATAGATGCTGCTGCACCATAACTCAGCGGGTCAGGCAGCATCTGTGGAGAACATAGATAGGTGACGTTTCACAGAGTGCTGGAGTAACTCAGCGGGTCAGGCAGCATCTGTGGAGAACATAGATAGGTGACGTTTCACAGAGTGCTGGAGTAACTCAGCGGGTCAGGCAGCATCTGTGGAGAACATGGATAGGTGACGTTTCGGGTCAGGACCCTTCAGACTGTTTTAACATCCTCGTAATTCTCTGCACTATTTCAACTTTAATGATATCTTCCTTATAATGAGGGGGGGAGACTTCATTGAAACTTACAGAATAGTGAAAGGCCTAGTTAGAGTGGATGTGGGGAGGATGTTTCTACCAGTGGGAGAGTCACAGCCTCAGACTAAATGGACATATCTTTAGGAAGGAGATGAGGAGGAATTTCTTTAGTCAGAGGGTGGTGAATCTGTGGAATTCATTGCCACAGACGGCTGTGGAGGCCACAAGTCAATGGGTATATCAGTGCGGGTGTCAGGGGTTATGGGGAGAAGGCAGGAGAATGGGGTTAGGAGGGAGAGATAGATCAGCCATGATTGAATGGCGGAGTAAACTTGATGGGCAGAATGGCCTAATTCTTCTCCTATCACTTATGACTGAGCGTGCCCCCCCCCCCAGACTGAGCGTGCCCCCCCCCCACTGTCCCTGCAGGAGGTGGAGTTGGAGCGGTTGGAGAGAGAGTTCGCCATCCAGTCCCAGATCACGGAGGCGGCTCGGCGCTTGGCCGCGGACCCCAGCGTGAACAAGAAGGTGAAGAAGCAGCGGAAGATTTCCTACCTCAACGCCCTGAAGAAACTGCAGGACATCGAGAACGGCATCAACCTGCACCGCATCAAGTCGGGCAAGAAGCCCACACAGCGGGCGTCTCTCATCATCGAGGGTGAGTCACCTACTGATGGCCCGGCTGTAGATAGAGGCACGGAGATACAGTCACAGACTCACACAGTCACAGACTCACAGTCACACACTCACAGTCACAGACTCACAGTCACACACTCACAGTCACACACTCACAGTCACAGTCACACACTCACAGACTCACAGACACAGTCTCACAGACTCACAGTCACAGACTCACAGTCACAGACTACACACTCACAGACTCACAGTCACAGACTCACAGACTCACAGTCACAGACTCACAGTCACAGACTCACAGTCACACACTCACAGTCACAGACTCACAGTTACACACTCACAGACTCACACTCACAGTCACACAGACTCACAGTCACAGACTCACAGTCACAGACTCACAGTCTCACAGACTCACAGTCACAGACTCACACAGTCACACACTCACACTCACAGACTCACAGTCTCACAGACTCACAGTCACAGACTCACAGTCACAGTCACAGACTCACAGTCACAGACTCACAGTCTCACAGTCTCACGGACTCACAGTCACAGACTCACACTCACACTCACAGTCACAGTCTCACAGACTCACAGTCACAGACTCACAGTCACAGTCACAGTCACAGTTCACAGACTCACAGTCTCAGACTCACAGTCCCAACGTTTAAGAAACAGTTAGACAGGTACATGGATAGGACAGGTTTGGAGGGATGTGGACCAAACGCAGGCAGGTGGGACACATGTAGATGGGGCATGTTGGCCGGTGTGGGCAAGTTGGGCCGAAGGGCCTGTTTCCACACTGTATCACTCTATGACTCTAAGCGTTGCGATATTCCCTCCTTCAACTACCTCCTCCGGCAGCTCATTCCACCCCATACGGGCGCTGTCTGTACGGAGTTTGCACGTTCTCCCCGTGACCTGCGTGGGTTTTCTCCGGGTGCTCCGGTTTCCTCCCACACTCCAATGTCGTGCAGGTCTGTAGGTTAATTGGCCTCGGTAAAATTATAAAATGTCTCTAGTGTGTGTAGGATAGTATTAGTGTGCGGGGATCGCTGGTCGGCGCGGACTCGATGGGCCGAAGGGCCTGTTTCTGTGCTGTATCTTTAAACAAACTAAACTAATGATGACATTTTCGATGGTCTTTCCACAGAGGCAAATATCGGCTCAGAGGACAGTTCTCTGTCAGATGCTCTCACTCTAGATGATGGTGAGTACAGCATTAACTCCCGGACAGATGTCTCTCTCCATGGTGGAATATACAATAGACCATAGGTGCAGGCGTAGAGGCCATTCGGCCCTTCGAGCCAGCACCGCCATTCAATGTGATCATGGCTGATCATCCCCAATCAGTACCCCGTTTCTGCCTTCTCCCCATATCCCCTGACTCCGCTATCTTTAAGAGCCCTATCTAGCTCTCTCTTGAAAGCATCCAGAGAACCGGCCTCCACCGCCCTCTGAGGCAGAGAATTCCACAGACTCACAACTCTCTGTGTGAAAAAGAGTTTCTCATCTCCGTTCTAAATGGCTTACCCCTTATTCTTAAACTGTGTGGCCCCTGGTTCTGGTTGTCACAGTTTAAGAATAAGGGGTCGGTCATTTAGGACTGAGATGAGGAAAATCACCCAGAGAGTTGTGAATCTGTGGAATTCTCTGCTACAGAAGGTAGTGGAGGCCAATTCACTGGATGTTTTCAAGAGAGTTAGATTTAACTCTAAGGGCTAACGGATTCAAGGGATATGGGGAGAAGGCAGGAACGGGGTACTGATTGGGGATGATCAGCCATTATCACATTGAATGGCGGTGCTGGCTCGAAGGGCCGAATGGCCTCTACTCCTGCACCCATTCTCTATGTATCTAAGACAGACTGCACACATAGTCCTCCTGATCTGCTGATCTGTCAGTCATGTTGTATATCTGTCTACTTGCAATGTTCGCCCCAGAAACCATCATCAACTTTTTCTTGTAGGTAGACACAAAATGCTGGAGTAACTCAGTGGTACAGGCAGCATCTCTGGAGAGAAGGATTGGGAGACCCTTCTGGGGGGACATCCAGGGATTCTGCCCGTCCCACTGAGTTACTCCAGCATTTTGTGTCTTATCTTCGGTGTGAACTAGCGTCTGCAGTTTCTTCCCACGCTAGATAATATACCAGGATGTTGCCCGGACTAGATGGTGTGAGCTACAGGGAGAGGTTGAGCAGGCTGGGTCTCTATTCCATGGAGCGCAGGAGGATGAGGGGGGATCTTATAGAGGTGTATAAAATCATGAGAGGAATAGATCGGGTAGATGCACAGAGTCTCTTGCCCAGAGTAGGGGAATCGAGGACCAGAGGACATGGGTTTAAGGTGAAGGGGGGAAGAGTTATTATGGGTAACATTTTCACCCAAAGGGTGGTGGGTGTATGGAACGAGCTGCCGGAGGAGGAAGTTGAGGCTGGGACTATCCCACATTTAAAAAACACTTAGATAGGTAGATGGATAGGACAGGTGTGGAGGGATATGGGCCAAATGCAGGCAGGTGGGACTAGTGTATGTTGGTCGGTGTGGGTGACTTAGGCTGAAGGGCCTGTTTCCATGCTGTGTCACTCTATGACTGGTGTAGATGGGATAGGATGGCCGGTGGGCGAGCTGGGCTGAAGGGCCTGTTTCCATGCTGTATCACTCTATGACTGGCGTAGATGGGATAGGGTGGGTGAGTTGGGCTGAAGGGCCTGTTTCCCCGCTGTATGGCTGGCGTAGATGGGATAGGTTGGTGTAGCTGGGCTAGGATGGGCGAGTTGGGCTGAAGGGCCTGTTTCCACACTGTATCACTCTATGACTGGTGTAGATGGGCTAGGATGGGCGAGTTGGGCTGAAGGGCCTGTTTCCACACTGTATCACCCTATGACTGGCGTAGATGGGATAGGATGGGCGGTGGGTGAGTTGGGCTGAAGGGCCTGTGTTTCCACGCTGTATCACTCTATGACTGGTGTAGATGGGATAGGGTGGGCGAGTTGGGCTGAAGGGCCTGTTTCCACTCTATGACTGGTGTAGCTGGGATAGGGTGGGCGAGTTGGGCTGAAGGGCCTGTTTCCACACTGTATCACTCTATGACTGGTGTCGTCCCTGGCTAGGATGGGCGAGCTGGTGCTGAAGGGCCTGTTTCCACACTGTATCACTCTATGACTGGTGTAGATGGGCTAGGATGGGTGGTGGGTGAGTTGGGCTGAAGGGCCTGTTTCCACACTGTATCACCCTATGACTGGCGTAGATGGGATAGGTGGGTGAGTTGGGCTGAAGGGCCTGTTTCCACACTGTATGACTGGTGTAGATGGGCTAGGGTGGGCGGTGGGTGAGTTGGGCTGAAGGGCCTGTTTCCACACTGTATCACCCTATGACTGGTGTAGATGGGATAGGATGGGCGAGTTGGGCTGAAGGGCCTGTTTCCACGCTGTATCACCCTATGACTGGCGTAGATGGGATAGGTGGGTGAGTTGGGCTGAAGGGCCTGTTTCCACACTGTATCACTCTATGACTCATACACTTGTGTTTCTACAGAGGACTGCCAGGTGTCGGGGGTCTTATCTCCCGTGCAGTCTCCACACAAAGCCCTCCCCCCCCGGCCCCCATCCCACCAACGGCCAGTGCCCCCCCAGTCACTAGACGGCCTGCGGCAGCTCCACCACCACCAGGCCGACTACGACCGCTCGCCCATCAAACCCAAGATGTGGAAGGAGTCGTCCCTGGACGAGCCGTACGAGAAGGT
Organism: Leucoraja erinaceus; assembly: GCF_028641065.1. Taxonomy (NCBI): domain Eukaryota; kingdom Metazoa; phylum Chordata; class Chondrichthyes; order Rajiformes; family Rajidae; genus Leucoraja; species Leucoraja erinaceus. The sequence goes on along the minus strand of NC_073398.1, from coordinate 35,957,894 downwards.
GAAGAAACGCAGCTCCCACAGTCACTCCAGGTCAGTGGAGCGAGCGGAGACTCACGCACGCCCATCGTTCACACGCAGCGGGTAGAGCTGCTGCCTCACAGCGCCAGAGACCAGGGTTCCATCCTGACCACAAACTACGCTGTCTGTACGGAGTTTGCACGTTCTCCCCGTGACCTCCGGGTGCTCTGGTTTCCTCCCACACTCCAAAGACGTGCAGGTTTGTAGGTTAATTAACTTAGAATAATCAAGAATCTATCTATCTCTGCCTTAAAAATATCCATTGACTTGTGGCCTCCACAGCCGTCTGTGGCAATGAATTCCACAGATTCACCACCCTCTGGCTAAAGAAATTCCTCCTCATCTCCTTCTTAAAGGAATGTCCTTTAATTCTGAAGCTGTGAGGCAGCGATTCTACCAGCTGCTCTAACGTGCCACCCTCTGAGGTGAATTGATTGATTGATCGATCGATTGATTTATTGATTTATCGATCGATCGGTTTATTGATTTATTGATCTAACGATCGAATGGTTGATTGATTGATTGATTGGCAGATTGATTGATGGATGGATGGATGGATGGATGGATGGATGGATGGATGGATGGATGGATGGATGGATGGACGGACGGACGGACGGATGGACAGATGGACGGATGGACGAATGGATGAATGGATGGATGGGACGGATGGATGGATGGATGGATGGATGGATGGATGGATGGATGGATGGATGGATGGATGGGTCGGATGGATGGATGGATGGATGGACGGATGGATGGATGGATGGATGGATGGACGGATGGATGGATGGATGGATGGATGGATGGATGGATGGATGGATGGATGGATGGACGGATGGATGGATGGATGGATGGACGGATGGATGGATGGACGGATGGATTGGCCTGGCGGTGTGTGGTTGAATAATCAGCGTTGTTTGTGTCCTTCAGCCTGGCCAGTGGGCTCGCCCGCTTTCCCAGCGTAGGGAGCTGTGCGGAGACAGGGGCCGGAGGGTCACTGCAGAGCAGTCCTGTCCGAGGAGGCCGGCACTGGAACTGTGCACAGGCCAGCATGCCGTCCACGCCCGACCTCCGTGTTCGCAGCCCGCCCTCCATGCACTCCGCGCGGTAAGTGGCCCCCACAACTGGTCAAATGTTGAAACCAAAGCTGGAGTAACTCAGCGGGTCAGGCAGCATCTGTGGAGAACATGGATAGGTGACGTTTCACAGAGTGCTGGAGTAACTCAGCGGGTCAGGCAGCATCTGTGGAGAACATGGATAGGTGACGTTTCACAGAGTGCTGGAGTAACTCAGCGGGTGCAGCAGCATCTATGGAGCTAAGGAAATAGGCAACGTTTCGGGCCGAAACCCGTAAGGGTTTCGACCCGAAACGTTGCCTATTTCCAGAAGGATTTTGGCCCCGAAACGTTGCCTATTTCCAGAAGGATTTTGGCCCCGAAATGTTGCCTATTTCCAGAAGGATTTCGGCCCCGAAACGTTGCCTATTTCCAGAAGGATTTTGGCCCCGAAATGTTGCCTATTTCCAGAAGGATTTCGGCCCGAAACGTTGCCTATTTCCAGAAGGATTTCGGCCCGAAACGTTGCCTATTTCCAGAAGGATTTCGGCCCCGAAACGTTGCCTATTTCCAGAAGGATTTTGGCCCCGAAATGTTGCCTATTTCCAGAAGGATTTCGGCCCCGAAACGTTGCCTATTTCCAGAAGGATTTCGGCCCCGAAATTTCCAGAAGGATTTCGGCCCCGAAACGTTGCCTATTTCCTTCGCTCCATAGATGCTGCTGCACCATAACTCAGCGGGTCAGGCAGCATCTGTGGAGAACGTGGATAGGTGACGTTTCACAGGGAGATAGACTCTCAGTCTGAAGAAGGGGTCTCGACTCGAGACGTCACCTATCCATGTTCTCCACAGATGCTGCCAGATCCACGGACTTACTCCATTCTGTGTGTATATTCTGCAAAATAGATGAGTTCAGTGTAGTTTAATGTCACGTGTACCGAGGTACAATGTTGCGTGCTAACCAGTCAGCGGAAAGACAATACAGGATTACAGTCGAGCCGTCCACAGTGTACAGATACAGGATAAAGGGAATAACGTTTAGTGCAAGGTAAAGACCGATCAAGGATAGTCCGAGGGTCACCAATGCTCTGTGGTTGTATTTAAGATTCAAGAAAATCTATTGTCATGTGTCCCTGTATAGGACAATTAAACTATTGCTTTGCTTCAGCACAACAGAACATAGTAGGCATGAATACAGAACAGATCAGTGTGTCCATATACCATAATATAAATATATACACACATGAATAAATAAACTGGTAAAGTGCAAATAACAGAAAGTGGTTATTAATAATCAGAGTTTTGTCCGAGCCAGGTTTAATAGCCTGATGGCTGTGGGGAAGTAGCTATTCCTGAACCTGGACATTGCAGTCTTCAGGCTCCTGTACCTTCTACCTGAAGGTAGCGGGGAGATGAGTGTGTGGCCAGGATGGTGTGGGTCCTTGACGATGCTGCCAGCCTGGTTTAGTTGCCTGAATATTTATCTTAGACACTGAACAAAAACAATCACTGAATGTAGGCTGCATCAATGGTTATGGGGAAAAGGCAGGAGAATGGGGTTGAGAGATGGAGATAGATCAGCCATGGTTGAACGGTGGAGTAGACATGATGGGCCGAATGGCCTAATTCTGCTCCTATCACATGGTCATATTTATCTTGGAAACTGAATAAAAATACTGGAAATCCAAAATGTAAAGAGGAAACTAAAAATCCATCCTGGGTGATTTAAATGTATGATTTTTTTAAATGTTACTGATCTTTATTTAGTTCAATGTTATATCTGTGTTTACAGACCTGCATCGCCGCTGTAAGTAATGATTGAATCAATGAATAAGTTTATTGGCCAAATATTCACATACAAGGAATTTGTCTTGGTGCTCCGCCCGCTAGTAAGAAATCGGTCAACGAATTGCCGTCAGGAATTTTGTCCCGTATTTTGACCTTTTGTCCCTTATTTGGGAGTGAGAAAACTGGCCACCCTAGCTGTACTCTAGTTTATGAAAGAGTGGGAGTCTAGTATCTGGAAGGGTTGTTCAGAAGGCTGGTAGGGGATGGGGGGGAGGTGTGAGAGGGGAGAAGGTGTGAGGGTCTCTCGGTCTCATTGCTACCGTAAGTAGACAAAAGACCTGGGACGTCAGGACTTTCATATGAAGAAAGACTGGATAGACTCGGCTTGTATTCGCTAGAATTTAGAAGATTGAGAGGGGATCTTATAGAAACCTACAAAATTCTTAAGGGGTTGGACAGGCTAGATGCAGGAAGATTGTTCCCGATGTTGGGGAAGTCCAGAACAAGGGGTCACACAGTTTAAGGATAAGGGGGAAATCCTTTTAAAACCGAGATGAGAAAAACTTTTTTCACACAGAGAGTGGTGAATCTCTGGAACTCTCTGCCACAGAAGGTAGTTGAGGCACAGTTCATTGGCTATATTTAAGAGGGAGTTAGATGTGGCCTTTGTGGCTAAAGGGATCAGGGGGTATGGAGAGAAGGCAGGTACAGGATACTGAGTTGGATGATCAGGCATGATCATGTCGAATGGCGGTGCAGGCTCGAAGGGCCGAATGGCCTCTACTCCTGCATATAATTTCTATGTAAAAGTGCTGGAGAAACTCAGCGGGTGCAGCAGCATCTCTGGAAGGAAGGAAATAGGCAACGTTTCGGGCCGAAATCCTTCTGGAAATAGGCAACGTTTCGGGCCAAAATCCTTCTGGAAATCGGCAACGTTTCGGGCCGAAATCCTTCTGGAAATAGGCGACGTTTCGGGCCGAAATCCTTCTGGAAATAGGCAACGTTTCGGGCCGAAATCCGTCTGGAAATAGGCAACGTTTCGGGCCGAAATCCTTCTGGAAATAGGCAACGTTTCGGGCCGAAACCCTTCCGGGTTTCGGCCCGAAACGTTGCCTATTTCCTTCGCTCCACATAGATGCTGCTGCACCCGCTGAGTTTCTCCAGCATTTTTGTCTACCTTCGATTCTCCAGTATCTGCGCAGTTCCGTATTAAACGCGTTGTTTGTCGTTGCAGGTCAGTGGACATTAGCCCGTCGCGGTTACACAGCCTGTCGCAGCATTTCCGCCACCGTAGCTCCAGCCTGGAGTCGCAGGGCAAGCTGGCGGTGAGCAGCGGCAACGAGCCGGGCAGCCCGCCGGGCTTCTACACGCCGGGGACCCGCAGCAGCAACGGCTCGGACCCGCTGGACGACTGCTCGTCCTGCACCAGCCACTCCAGCTCGGAGCAGTACTACCCGGCGCACAACTACCGCACGCTGGCCGAGGACTCCCCCTCCAAGGCCCGCGAGAGGCAGCGGCAGAGGCACCGCTCGGCCGGCAACCTGGGCTCCACCAACTCGGGGAGCATGCCCAACCTGGCGGGCAAGGGCAGCGGGGGCTGCGGGGGCGGCGGAGGAGGGAGTGTGGGTAACGGCGGCGTGTACCTCCACAGCCAGAGCCAGCCCTCGTCGCAGTACCGCATCAAGGAGTACCCGCTCTACGTGGAGGGCAGTCCCACGCCCGTGGTGGTCCGCAGCTTAGAGAACGACCAGGAGGGCCACTACAGCGTCAAGGCCCAGTTCAAGACGTCCAGCTCGTACACGGCCGGGGGGATCTACAAGGACTCGTGGCGCGGCGACGAAACCGACGGCACGAAGATCATGCCCTCCCGCTCCCAGATTGTACGGACTCCCTCCCTGGCCAAGGAGCAGGCGGAGAGAGGCACAAACAGGACTGCCCTGTCCGACGAGCTACGGCTCTGGTACGAGAGGTCCTCCGCCACCCTGAGGGAGCACCACAGACTCTCGCACTCCAGCTCCGACTCGTCCGATCGTAGCTCACCGTACCCCCCCCCACCCAGCCTACACACGGCCCACGGCAAACTGTCCCGGCAACCGCAGTCCCCCAAACCAACACTGGCTGTTCCAGGTAAGTAACACACACCTGCACACTGCACTTTAGCTCACTATAGCTCACTTTAGCTCACTTTAGCTCACTGTAGCTCACTATAGCTCACTATAGCTCACTTTAGCTCACTTTAGCTCACTGTAGCTCACTATAGCTCACTTCAGCTCACTTTAGCTCACTATAGCTCACTATAGCTCACTATAGCTCACTTTAGCTCACTATAGCTCACTTTAGCTCACTATAGCTCACTATAACTCACTATAGCTCACTATAGCTCACTTTAGCTCACTATAGCTCACTATAGCGCACTATAGCTCACTTTAGCTAACGTTAGCTCACTATAGCGCACTATAGCTCACTTTAGCTAACGTTAGCTCACTATAGCTCACTATAGCGCACTATAGCTCACTTTAGCTCACTATAGCTCACTTTAGCTCACTTTAGCTCACTTTAGCTCACTTTAGCTCACTATAGCTCACTTTAGCTCACTTTAGCTCACTATAGCTCACTTTAGCTCACTTTAGCTCTATAGCTCACTTTAGCTCACTTTAGCTCACTTTAGCTCACTATAGCTCACTTTAGCTCACTTTAGCTCACTATAGCTCACTTTAGCTCACTATAGCTCACTTTAGCGCACTATAGCTCACTTTAGCTCACTATAGCTCACTTTAGCTCACTATAGCTCACTTTAGCTCACTTTAGCTCACTATAGCTCACTTTAGCTCACTATAGCTCACTTTAGCTCACTATAGCTCACTTTAGCTCACTCACTTTAGCTCACTTTAGCTCACTTTAGCTCACTATAGCTCACTTTAGCTCACTTTAGCTCACTATAGCTCACTTTAGCTCACTATAGCTCACTTTAGCTCACTATAGCTCACTTTAGCTCACTATAGTTTAGTTCATTTTAGTTTAGTTTAAAACTTAATTTACAAATTCCTCACTTTATGTTGAAGAAAGAATTGCAGATGGGCCCAATGCCCTGATTCCGTGCTGGGTCTCTAAACTAAACGACATTAACATGTAGTGTTTAAGAAAGAACCGCAGATGCTGGAAAAATCGAAGGTGGACAAAAATGCTGGAGGAACTCAGTGGGTGAGGCAGCATCTATGGAGCGAAGGAATAGGCGACGTTTCGGGTCGAGACCCGGAAGGGTCTCGACCCGAAACGTCACCTATTCCTTCGCTCCATAGATGCTTTCCAGGTCTCAACCCGAAACGTCACCTATACCTTCTTCAGACTGATGTGAGGGTGGGAGGGGCAGGAAGAAGAAAGGAAGAGGCGGAGACAGTGGGCTGTGGGGGAGCTGGGAAGGGGAGGGGAAGGAGGGAGAAAGCAGGGACTACCTGAAATTGGAGAAGTCAATGTTCATACCGCTGGGGTGTAAACTACCCAAGCGAAATATGAGGTGCTGCTCCTCCAATTTGCGGTGGGACTCACTCTGGCCATGGAGGAGGCCCAGGACAGAAAGGTCACACCGGCATTCCAAACATTCAGTCTAGTTTATTGTCCCGTGTACTGAGGTACAGGGAAAAGCTTTTGTTGCGTGCTAACCAGTCAGCGGAAAGACAATATATGATTACAATCGAGCCGTCCACAGTGTACAGATACAGGATAAAGGGAATAACATGAATAACATTTAGTGCAAGAAAAAGTTTAGCAAAGTCCGATGAAAGATAGTCCCAGTGCCTCCAATGAAGGAGATAGTAGCTCAGGCCAGCTCTCGAGTCTGAGGAATAGTCTCGACCTGAAAAATCACCCACTCCTTTTCTCCGGAGATGCTGCTGGACCCGCTGAGTCACTCCAGATTTTTGTGACTATCTTTGCATCTGCAGTTCCTTCCTGCTACACGCAGTCTCTCTAGTCTCACCCTTACCAATATTTAGTGACTGCTCTGTACTGCAGGGGTGGGCAACCTTGTTCTGCATCGGGGCCGGGACGCATGTCCGTGAGTGGATGGCGAGCCACATGTATCACGTGTACGCACGCATCACGCCCCAGATGGCGGGCATCAAACCACGTGCTCACAGAAGGTGGACAAAAATGCTGAAGAAACTCAAGTCACTTTTATTTCAATAGAAACATAGACAATAGGTGCAGGAGTAGAGGCCATTCGGCCCTTCGAGCCTGCACCGCCATTCAATGTGATCATGGCTGATCATCCAACTCAGTA